>NC_081405.1:237545599-237845599 GCF_030272615.1 Cryptomeria japonica
AGACCATGGCATCCTCTTAGACCAATATGTGAGCCTTGTATTGTTATCCCTGCAATGTGGATGAATAAGTGTATGTTAAAATAAATGCTTTGCTTAGAATACTCAAAAATGTCTCTCAGAAAGTCTGCAACAGGCAAACTTTTAGTAAGAATTTGCAGACACAATGCTCATAAATTCACACAATCAGCTACATTAAATATGTTCTCTATTAAGTTCAATGTTTTAAGATGAAAAAGAAGAGTTAAATGGTTTTGGTTCAATTTGCAATTTTTGTGAAGCTTTTGCACTGAAGTTTCCATAGCCTGATTTTTTTGCCTGTGAAGAAAGACCATGTCAGATAATATCAGCGAAGAACAAAATAAGGAGACAACTGCTAGATTATGGTCTAACTTGAAAAGAAAAGGTGTTGGGAAATGTTATTGTCCCTGCAAAATTTGTTAAGGGCTTAAAGACTAGAAGACTTCTAATCAAAACAACTAAGAAACATTGTAGGCAGCATGGTCACATTGAAGGGGGACATGATTATCATCCACTGGTAAGTTGTTCATTATATCATTTTAACAATTTATATACATAAGAAATCACTTGATAATGAGATCATGATCATGGTTTATTTATGTATATCAATTTTATATAGGTGGAGCACCCCGGAGCACATGGTACGGATCAACAAAACCCCGAGAATATGGTTTTCGAAGTGGAGGAACATGGAGGTGTGAATATCAAAGCTGAAGATAATGATCCCATGGAAGATGACGATCATGCACCAGAAAACACAATTGAAGATGATGGTACAAATACATTGATCCATGACACATTTAGTACTAGCATAGCTGATCATGATGATCAGGATGACCTTGATGTTCATGATTTACCTCTTCTTGAGAAGGCATATGAGCCCCTTTACAAAGGCTCCCAAACAACTCTTCTCTCTGCTATATTATTGTTGGTGAACTTGAAGGTTATGAATGGTTTATCCAACATAACAATCTCATGTATGTTAAGGTGTGTCATACATGTCATTACAATTAATAAATGGTGAATCATGTACCATTAATATTCTTTATATTCACACCTCAAAAATTTTTTTTGCTGTAGATTGATAGGTGATTTTTTCTTACCACCATCAAATATTCTACCTCGCTCATACCGAGAATTATCTGCCATTATGAAAGATATTGGAATGGAGTATCAAACAATAGATGCTTGTCCCAATGATCATATTATATATGATAAACAACATGAATTTGGAACAGAATGCCCTGAATGTCATATCAGTAGATATCGAATAGATCAAATAACAAAAAAGGTGTCTCGCAAGGTTCTTCGTTATATTCCCATTATTCCACGTATGCAATGATTATTCAGGTGCACTAGCTTGGCATAATTTATGGATTACCATGCACACAATAGAAGTCTATTCGAATGCCTGTGGATGGTTCAACATTTATGGACATAGAGGAAAAGTGGCCACACTTTAAAGAAGAACCTCGTAATCTCAGGCTTTCATTGGCAACGAATGGTGTCAATCCATTTGGAGAGTTGAGATCTGTTTACATGGTGTGGCCTATTTTTGTTATCAACAATAATATTCCTCCATCGATGTCAATAAAGAGGGAGCACATAATGTTGGCAATGATTGTTCCAAGTATTTTATCATTCAATAGTCATCTACATTTAATTATAAATATTGCAGTAAAATGGTCATAATAATTATGTAATGTTTTTGTTCATTCCACTAGGCAAGTACCAAGTTAAAGATATGAATGTATATATTGAGCCTCTTATCGATGAGTTGCTGGAGTTATGGAATGGTGTGACCATGTATGACATCTCTAGACCAATAGGACAAAGACAATTTCAATTCCATGCAATGCTTGTATGGACAATACATGATGCCCCAGGGCTAACACATTTTTGTGGTACGTTATAGTGTTCAAGTTGCGCATGATAATTATAACTATAAAAATTAATAGATTTAATAGAATTATACATTATCTTGTAGGTCTTCAAACAAAGTGAAAATTTGCATGTCCAGTTTGTGGTCCAAAGATGAAATCCCATCATTCAAAAAGTTTAGGAAAGCAGGTGTTTGATGAGTATAGGCACTTCCTTCACAAAAATCATAAGTACCGGAATACTGAAAAACATCTTTTCAATGGGAAAGAAGAGACTACATCAAAGCCACGAAGAATGACTCCTCACTTATGGAAGTTGGAATATAATAGAATTAATTGTCAAGGTAATGTCATTCCATCTAATGGTTTATGTTTGGAATTTGAATTTTTCTATCGTGTTTTGTTTATTGATGATGTAATTGATGATACTGAAGGTCGTCAAGGCATGGATGGCCACCTTCCAAAGGGACTAAAAAGTTATCCCAGACAATTCAGTAGGTTGCCTTACTACGAGCAGCTACAAATTATGCATTTGTTTGATACAATGCATATTGGAAAGAATATAATAGAGACATTATGGAAAATATTGGATGGAAGGCGTGATAAAGAAAAAATTGTCAAAATTTGTAGTGACATTGTGGAATCCAATCATGCAATGAAAAATGTCATTCAATCAAATAGCAATGGAGATTAGATTAATATAAGTGCCCTTCCTTGGTTATTAATGGAGCAACAAAGCAATTCTATAAAAGAAGTCATACGAAAAATTCGATTTCCCATAGGATTTGCTGTGAACATAAACAATCTCATATCAAAGAAGAGTGAATTTGGGCCAGGGATGAAAACGCATGATTGGCATACCTTCATTAAGGTAATTTGCGTTCTTGTGTATTTACTATATATTTGTATACTGCGCATGTACTTTTCATTGTATTATGTTAGAAAACAATGAAAAGATCATTTTATAATTGTTGCAGTACGTTCTACCTCTATCTCTCCCAAACCACTTCGACAATAATATCAAGCAAGTCATATATGATCTTGGAAGATACATGAGGTAAGTAGTGATGTTTGTTCAATCTGTTGTATAGATATTATATTTGCCATTTGTTTTACTTGTTATGCAATATATTGTATATTATTTTGTAAAGTCTCATTTATATATTTTTGCATCTTCAATCTCTCTTAGGTGGTTGTCATCTAAAGAGATCCACAAGGAAGATATAAAATATTGGAAGAGAAAAATCCCTCATCTAATGTGTGAAATGCAAAAGTGTCTACCTTCAACTTTTTTCAATGCACAAGAACACTACCTCATACACCAAGTTGAGGAGATTGAATTGTGTGGACCTGTACACACTAGGTCAATGTGGATGGCTGAGAGGCACTTGAAATTTTTGAAGGCTTTGGTTCGACAAAGAGCACATCCTGAGGGTTCTATGGTGGAGGGATATATGGTATACCAAACTATGGTGTACATTACTGAATATCTTCCTAAGTTTGCAGCAAAAATCCATGTAGATCACATTTGGGATCCCCACCCCATTAATAAACTCAAAGGGGAGCACTTGATGGGGAAAGGTAGATTGAAGAAAGTGAGAGGTAATTATAAGATGTTATTGCAGTAAATTAATTCATCATCTTCTAAATAAATCAGTTGTAAGTGGTTTGTTAATTATTTGTACAGTTGGTCAGGAGTGGGATGCGCTACATTTGTATATTGCAAACAATCTTGATTGGATGACGGTGTGGATTGAATGATGTCAACATTCTAGTCGCACATTAACATGGGATGGTGTCGCTTCATTGGTTAAAGAAGCTCATCGTAATGGAGATTCCAATGTTACACAAAGGGAAATTGATTTAGCATATGGTTTAAGAGATCAACGGGTATGTATAATTCTATTAATCACCCATATGTTTATCAACTCATGATGCAATAATTTTAATATGTTAGACATATTGCAGGTCAAACACCACAAGGCTATGTGCTGCAATGGTCATAAATTTCGCATCAAACAGTTGGATGACACGAAGAAAACTTGTGATTCTGGGATAACTGCAATCTTTGAGGTGACCAATATTTCATCTAGAAACGACATACATCCTCAAGAGTCTCAAAATTGATACTATGGCATTTTGGATGATATACTTGAGTGTGACTTTAATTCCTTTAAATTAGTTCTGTTCGTCATCAAATGGTATAGGCTACGACTGAATAAAAATGATCCTGATAGAACTATTATTGAACATGATAATGGATTTACAATGGTTAATACAAGGTCGTTTGAATGAGTTGGGGATGAGCCCTATGTTCTTCCAAGTCAATGTGAGCAGCTATTTTACTCGGAGGTTCCACATAAACCAGGTTGGTCATTTGTTGTTAGACATGATCCAAGAGGAAGGCCGATAATGTATAATGTGATGGAAGAAGAAGATACCGAAGAAGTAGAAGATGATATAGATGATGATCACGATCGACAGTTAGTTGATGATGTTCTTGATGGAAATGTACACGAAGAAGAAGTTGATGATGATGATGCTACTGTTGTTGATGGTGATGGTGATGGTGATGGTGATGGTGATGGTGATGGTGACAGTGATGGTGATGACGATGATGATGACGAACACAATGGCGACGACGACGATGACGACGACGACAATGATGATGATGATGATGATGATCATGATGATCATGATGGTCATGATGATGAGTTGGATGAAGAAGAAGATCAATGACATGAATGAAATGTATGAGATGCGATTATTATATTATCTATTTAATATTGATATCTTGATAGAAATTGATTTGACTTATATGGTTAGATAAATAATTTATATGTTTTGAATTCTAATGCCATTACTTAATTAATTCATGATGCACCTCTAGCTATGTGATAGATGGTGATTTAAAATACATATGTGATGGATTACATGCTTATGATGATACATATGACATTTTTTGAACTTTGTGTTTATTTATGGAATGTGGACTACTTATTAGCTATGTGATGGATGGTGATTTATGATACGTATGTGATGCATTACATGTTTATGATGATACATATGTGATTCTTATGATGCTCAATTACATATATGATGATACATATGTGATGCTTATGATGCATATGATACTGCAGTATTTATTGTTTATCAAATTACAAATGTAATGCTTATGATGCTCAATTGTTGGTGCAGGAACCTGAACCCCTTTGACAAGGATCCTACACAGTCTCATGGATCGACAGGTATAAGTCAATACACCTTATAGAAATAATATATTTTTAAAAAATTACAAGAAAAACAAACTTCCTCAGTTTTTCAAACCTCAACATTAGCAGCAAATCTAATACAGTTATCAACACTTGAGGCCCCAGTTGGACTTACTCAAATTTTAATCTCAACATCAACTTTATGGCTGACTTCTTCATCAATATTACCCTCATTTGCAAAATATCTCTCTCATTACCAACTAACTCTCTCATTTGATGGTGCACAGGTATCACCAAATAGGTATTTGTCAGATGTGTCTTCCTCGAGTGAGGGAATGCAGTAATAGAAGAGGAAAGTGAGACATGTAGTAGATCTCAAATAGGGAGATCAACTAGAGGTCAAAAGATTAGAAGAAAATTCAATAAACGCATGGAATTTTTTCTTGCTCAAGGGGGGTCATGTTCTTATGATGATGAGACCAAAGGTGACATTGAGGTGCCCTTGAGGTACAAACATCTACTGAAACAATGTGTACCCAAGGAACTTCCTCCAATAAACACTGATTTTTGTGTTAATGATCGATATATCACATAGCACCTTCCTCGTTACATGGTTTGGGCCTATTTTCCATGGTCAGCATAAATGTCTCTTACAACAAAGTTGCTGAATTGATGGAGTTTGTTGGACCTTGTTACAATTATAATGATTGGATGCAGATTGTTCGATATAAAAAAGTATGCATAGGTATGCACTGTCAGCCAATTATATACAACTAAAAGATAATGATCAAAGTAAACGAGTGGCTATATACATTGATGGAAGGCCAAAAGCAACAGGGAATATTGTAGGTTTTATAAATAGTACATGACCTGGGTCAACTAATAAGCAACCCAATTGCATATTTGAGGCACGTGAGGGAAATTGTGTGTTTGTATGTGCGATAAAATCAATAAGTGTAGGGGAAGAGCTGCTAATCGATTACAATTTAAATCGTATAGATACAAACAAAGTTACTATCATGGGGGTGGTACGTACTATATATATACCATTTAAGCCAACTTCCAATTAATGAGTCCAATAAACCATTGTATTATTAAGTTTTTTTGCTAAGTCTATTGGTTTCATTTCGCTAACATTTTTATATTTTTTCTTTGTCACAGGGCCACATGGATCCACCACATAGCACAAATAGGGGTGTAAGTCCCGACACTTCTACGAAGCAGGTAAACCTCATTGTAATTGTACAAATTAGATAGAAGCAAACTGTTACATTATGATCTTTTCTTGAGTGTTTTGAAGTAATTTTGATAGTGTTAATTATATTCTTGTCACAGACGGATGTTTGGGATAAGGGAAAGGAACCTGTAGCACCTTAGCACCTCCATAGGGATGTGGGGCACTCGACAGTGTTTTGCGCCGATGACATTGCACTTAGCTCAAACCCTATACAATTGGTACAAAAGAATATTAGAAAAATTGGCCAAGAGATTGTTGATTTGGCAACCATAAGCCCTCAAACTGATGAGATAACAGAGAGGGTGCAACTATTGTTGCGGACAGTAGAAAACTTGCAAGTAAGCAGTAATGAAAGCTTTAATCATAACAAAAGTTCAATAATGGTTTATATTTTTTTCTTTTTTATGTCATTAACTAAAATATGTATGTGTTGTTTTTACAGAAATTTATAAGGCCTCATTATCCTGGTGGCGATGATCAGGGTATTGTGGGTAGTTCAGGTGATGACCATTTTCTATATATTAAAACCACTCCTTTGGACTTGTGAACTTGTTTTTTTAATGTTTTACATATTTAATGTATTACTCTTCAGGTGCTGACATGGGTCTGAGGTCGACCTCAACTGTATTGTCGACTGCAATGTCGGCAACACATAGCATGCAAACATCATCTGTTGCACCGGCTCGTGTTGACGCACCCACTAGTGGTAGATCCCTCTTTCTCTCTCTCTCTTTCGTTATGTGTTTATTACCCTTGAAGTGTTCTTTCTTGGAGGCATTTCATAGTGGATTCATTTACTGTGGCAGGAGATGCACATGAGGATGTGCCAGAGGTGACTACTGGTGATAACATACCATCATTTCCTGGATCTTCTCGTATTGCTAGTACGGGAATGTTGTAGGCCACATTGGTGGTGAGCGACGAAGAATTGCTTCCCTTGAAGATACAGAAGGTTCCAGGTACTTTAAAATTATTATTATATATAGTCTAATTGTAATTTACTTACTGATCACTCATTTTGGACTAATGATCCCATGTTTTTTTGCAAGAAATGATATTTTTTATAAAAATCTTAATGACATTACATTGCAGATATTTGGGCCCACCATACGTAAAAGGTGGAACATCATACGTGAACTAACCCTTATCCACTATTTTGATTTCATATCATTGCTAGAATAGTTTTCCTTTTATCCATTTCTTGAACTATATCAAAGGTAGCTTTAGTTTCTTTCTAAATCTAACAGGTTTGTTTTTGCTTTAAAGGTGGAATGACCAAGAAAAAAAGTTAAAAGATGAACTCACAAACCGTATGGTAGGGTTGTTTGGAAATGACACATTTGACAAGACTAAGCTCTTGGAAAAAGATGGCACATATCTAAAGTATGTGAGGGACCAATATAGGACACATTTAGAGAAGAATGTAAAGTATGAGCGTCCCCCCATGATTCTAGAGAGGGAGTGGAAGGACCTGATTTTGGATGCAAAGGAGAGAATTGAAAGGAAAAAAGGAAATACACCACCAGATGCCAGAAGAAGGTATGTGATACTATTAAGAATGTGAATATGTACTAATTATTCATTATATTTATATAATCTAACATATTTCAAACTTTTCATAGATTGAGTGACACGTCAAAGGCAACCAAGACAAGACAAGAAAAGCATGGGCAACACAAACTTGGCTCTGGTGGTTATATGAAACTTGCCGCACGAATTGTAAGAATCAGTAAATTAAGTATCACATCAAAATATTTATAAATTATAAACAATTTTTTTTGATCAAACAATACAAGCAAAATTCACAATACTAAGCAAAAATGCAGGGCTCTAAATTCAATAGAGCGCCCACAGAAGATGACAAGAGAATTGGCTACCAGCAAGGCTATATAGTCGTGGCTAAATGGCTACGAGAATTGAGTGGGTAAACACGAGATTCTGATGCATCTGTCACAACGGTAATTAAGCTAAATGAAAATTATTTCAAATTGAATACTTAACCAAGAATCTATTTGATGTTAAGTTTCAACATAAAGTGACTATATTTTTTTTAAATAAGCAAGCAATGATAACACTGCGCGTGACATTGGAATGCAGCATGATAATTGTGGAATAGAACCTGTACATGAAGGTCCGGATGTGCATCCTAGTAGTGGAGGGATTCATTTTCTATTCAAAATTTTTTATGTAATTATTAATACAATTAAACATCTTAAATTGAAAATTAGTGTAGTAATTAATGTAACCTTTATTGTTAATATTTTAGAGCATGTAGTCGGTGGTGACCAAGTGGAGCATGATCCGGGTAGACAACATCAGGAACGTGATGTTCCCCAATCAGGTAAAGAGGACCACTATTATTTCTTTAAACAAATTTAATTGCAATTGGTGTATTGATTAATGTAATGTTTCGTATTTCAACTCCAGAGGATCTAGAGGGTGTTCAGCATGTCGAGGTTGAGGCCAGACAAAATGATGTGGAAGATGATGTGGCCCCATCAGGTAAAGAGTGTAATGGTTGTGTTCTTTAAATTATTGAAATACTTGTAACAATAATAAAAAATGTTTTGAATTTAACCCAATTCTTTGTTATTACAAAGGACCCCCCTTTGGTTCAACATCCTCGTCCTTTGTATAGGACTAGGCATACATCAAGAGCACGAGAAGAGGGCAGAACATCCCAAGATGGGGGAAATGATGAAGAAATCGATGTTCCACTTAGTCTTTTCATAGCTTCAAAGAAAAAACAAAGAAAAAAATGATTGTAATCTACCTTATTTGATAATGACTGATTTTTATGTGTTAATGAATGTAATTATGTGCTAATGAATGTTCATGAATGGTATGTGTTGATGATTATTGATGAATGTTGCGTTTTAATGAAAGTTAATGAATTTTATGTGTTAATGAATGTTATGTGATAATGAATGAATGTTATATTTTAATAATGGATGAAAGAATGAATGAAAGAATGAATGAATGTTAGATGTTAACGGGGAATTTAGAGTGATGTTAGGGGGGGGGGGGGAGGGGCCAAATGAGCTTCCACCTTCACGTGGTTGGCCCTGTTAATTAGAGAATATTAAACTATTCTCGAAACAAAGTGAAGCTCAATAAGATAACACACTTTTCAATATTTCATTATGTTGCACAGTTAAGTAGGCCTCCCAATGAAGTGGATCTCATAGACACGAAGAATCCTATATAGAGAATCATTGAGAGCCCTTGAAGAAGAAAATTTGAACTTCAATGAAGCAATAAATGATGGACGAATATCTTGGAAGAGGAAATCAAAGTCATTATGGTGTCATCTAGATCTGAAATGTGGTCTACTTTTCAAAAAAGTAAAGATGCTTGATATGAATGTGTCCTGGTGGGGTGAATCTAGAAGACATATAATCCTATTGCAAAGAATCATGGAAAGTTATAGAAGAAGCAACTTTTAATTCTGAAGTAGCAATGTGTATAAGAGATGTTCTCATTTGTAGATGGAGTATCAAGAGGAGGATCACTAGTCCATGGACCATGTCATTGTTAAATACCTATACTTTTGTTCATAGTCACTTGGTGTTGGAATGAATTCAATGAGATAGGGTAGGAGATCCTACATAATGTAATTTTTCACTATACCTTGTTTTGAGTTCAAATGGTTCTATGAATTTATCTTGATAATAGAATGTCAGAATTTAATACCATAATCCATGATGAAAATTGCCAAAAATGGAAATTTATCTTAGTTCGCAATTACAAAATGCTTTTGTATAGGCCTCTCGAAGATTAAGTACATCAAATTGAGACTTTATAAATTGAGTGTATGTATTAGCAATCTCCCAAATTGTTCAATGGTCTCCAAACCTTGTGAATTTTTTATTTTTATTTTAACTCAAATATGTATGGTATAGGCATATCATTGGTTGTGTGATTTTTTTTTCCCTTAAATTCTTCTACGACCAAAAGAGACAAGTTTTAGATGAAAATGGGGTCTTATGGGCCTTTTTGACACAATGGTAGGTTCTTTAGACCTGAAAATGCCCCAACAAGTAGTCGATTGCCTTAAGTTACAAACAAATCCTTGTTTGTGAGCATGCTTCTTGATCTCCAATTTTGGTGGAATGAAAGATAATATTGAATTTCTCAAGCCTTTTGGATGCTTTGAAACCACCAAAAAAAAGCTACTTTGATCATTGAAATGTTGTAGTGACTTGGATAAAAAAGGGAAAACTAAGTCTAAACTTTAGAAGTTAGTTTTTTCTTGTCAAATTGTTTTCAATTTTCAAATCATCCAAGGATGCAAGAGGAGTATATTTTGTTATGAAAAGATAAAAGAAAAACTTAGAATCTTTTGAAACCATTGAAACATGGGGACACCTTCCCCCCCTCCAAAATCCCTATTTTTTCAGGATGCAATACTTAGGGGAAACATCCCCTTGCCGCACCACTTAGGGACATCCTAGGGACTCCAAGGAGTCTCTTGACCATCTTGAGGATGCCTATGAGTCTCCCATGGCCCCCAATTAGAAACTCCAATTCTAAACAAAAATGGTGAAATTATTGTGAAAATGTCATCCGTATTAAAGGTTTGGCAATGCCCCCTAACCTTGATGGGGGCTTTGCCCCAAACCCCCCACAGGGGGCACTACCCATTGACCCCAAACCTCTACCCACCATTCTTATTGTTAATGCAATCATTTCCATTTTTTTTATGTTGACTAGTTTAAACACTTAGTATGCCAAAGTTTCATCTGCAATTCTTATACTTATTCTTAGTTTGTTCCCAAAGTTCCAAAACTCTAGCACCATTGTTAATGTTCAAATTTCAATGGGCAGACATGTATGCAACATGTGGAAGTAGAGACAGGGTACGTGAACTGTTTGACAAAATTCCTCCAAGAAATGTGTCTCATGGACTGCGATGGTCGTTGGATATGCAAAATTTGGACTAGTTGAAAATTTTTACAACCTTTGCTAGCATCCTCCCCACCTATGCCAAAATGGGAACCTTTGGAACAGGGAATGGACATTCATTTAAGCATAAGGGAATATAGCTGAGATCACTGGGATCCACATCTTTTCTTGTGTTTTCATCTATTACATAAAGCCACTGGTTCTACAATTTTATTTATGTCTTCCTGGGCAACTATTATGTCTTTGACATTCAGTTTTTCTTAGCTTTCTTCAATTTAGAGAAAAAAAAGAAAAAGAATAGGTTAGATGGAGGAAAATATAAATCCATGATTTGGGTTAAATCTAGGTTACTGTTATATAAACAAAACAATGTATCTTTCTGTGGAAAAGTTAAAAGTTAAATCATCTGCACATTCTGACTATTCATGTGGGAGGATTGCCCATGTTAAGCACCGTACTCATCTACTTTAATGGTGTTCTTAAAGATACTATGTCCCCATGTTCCAGCTTTCAGCTTTGATCTTTTCGTCTATGTTGCTCGGTTTTTTTATTTTTTTGTGAGTGCTTTGTAAAATTGATTTCTATGCAGGTTTGAAAATTTCACAACATTATTATCTTTGCGAATCTTCCAACTCGAGCTTGAAAACTCTGTTCCAGCTGGAAAATCTCTTGGTATTTTATTTTGTTTTAAGATAGAAAATTGAATTTGTAACTAATAAATATTATGGTTTCAATGTTCACAGGTTATCTTTACTATTAAGTTAAGAATTCCCTCAAACTCCAGGATTTTATCAACATTTGAGGTAACACAATCGCTGCACTTTTTTAAACTTTGATGTTTTGTTTCTTAATTTCTAAGATTAAATTATGTATTTAAAGCACTACTATGCAACATGATTACAGAAGATTGATGCTCATAAAATTTTACATTGTACAGACTTCAGGCAAGGTACTGGAAATGTTTATATATTCATAACATGTCATGGAAATAAACTTCATAGTGCTGAGGTTGACTCACTTATTCTTTCTTATCAATAAGTTGATTATCTATTCTTTCTTATAATAAGTTTTAAAGCTATCATGCATTAACAGACAGGACATCAAGGATAGTTACATCTGCATCAAGGAAAGTAGTTCAATCAGCATCAGCACTCATAAGAGCAGATCAACTCCTAATATATATATCAGCAATCAGGCAAACAGATCAGATATGAAATTATTGTTTACTGCAGGCAATAGTAATCTTACTCCATTTGTGGTATGCAGCATAATAGTACTCTTATGATTAATTATTCTCATATAGACATAGATAATAATATGCAATGCAATATTATACTTGATACATAACCTCCCCTACATTGGATATGAGAAATAATATTGAATATCTGATTCTTAAATTGCTGCAATCAATCATGAGGGGGTTAATAGGGGAATACAAGGAGGGGAAACTGTGACGAGGTCCTCTTCTAAGTACGCTACCCCATGGTGGATGACTGATGTGTTTGCCACATGTGGGCCAAGGGGGGCAAAGGTGTATCCTGCCCTTGGGCTTAGAAGGGAGGGATGCTCAGGACACCCTATTGTGGTTTCCCCATCAACCTCTACCATTGTGATTAAAGGGGTCTCAATCATAGAAGGGTGGATAAGGTAGCATGGATAGGGAGGGCAGGTACAAGTTTACCCACTAAGCACACCACCTCATATGGATGGCGGACTACCACATGGGGCCAAGATGGATGGTATATCCGCTCTTGGGCTTAGCATGTGGACAGCTTCGGGTGCCCTA
The DNA here is from genome assembly GCF_030272615.1 of Cryptomeria japonica. Classification (NCBI taxonomy): domain Eukaryota; kingdom Viridiplantae; phylum Streptophyta; class Pinopsida; order Cupressales; family Cupressaceae; genus Cryptomeria; species Cryptomeria japonica. Next base: position 237,558,638 of record NC_081405.1, read on the forward strand.
TCATGTTTCTCATCCAAGCCCTATTATGGTTTAACTCCAATTATGCATTATAGATATTGTGTAGTTCACATAAAATTGAAATAGTTATGAATATATGCTATCTAAACCTAGTTGAAATGGTTGCTCTATGAATTATACTTTCAATACTTGTCTAACATGATTGCAGGTTTTATCTTGATGAAAATGTTTTATTGATAAAAATCTGAACGAGGTGAAGCACACCAGCTAGAGGAATATGTGGACTGAAGAAACAAACCTATGGATAAATCCAAACATGGTGGAATCCTTGCTGCGGCTTTTGTTCTCTGTAAGAATTCAGAAAAATGTTGAATTTGTGATCTATAATTTACGTGTTTCTCAATTTGGTTGACATCTTCAAAATAGACTCAAAAACTTATTTTTAGTATTGTGTGTTATTATACTTACCTTTTAATGTTCTTTAAATAAAGAATGGTTGCAGACAGCAAAGTTCCTTGCAAATAGAAGAAGCTTAGTTTTGCTTTTGTGACTTTGTCTGTTATGTCTGATTGTCAATAAAATACAGAGACATATTGAAGACGATTATGGTTCGTGGTTGTTTTTTTAGTTGAAACCATTATTATAAATTTTATGAATTTTTTTTTTAACATTGACATGGCCAAAGCCTTAACTATGCATACTGTTCTCTTCAGATTATTATCTTACCCCACCTTTTCTATTTTAATTCATTTTAGTTTGATTCAATCTTTTAGTCAAGTTTAATGATAGTTTCTATTATGCCTTTTTAATAACAAAGATTAGATGTAGACATTTGCTTGTCCTTCTATGTTAGTGTGTTCTTACGAGGTCAATTCTTTCTTATCTCAAGAAACCTCATTGACCTACAAATTCTTATACTACACTACTTACTACCATTGATATCTTAACAAAAGCACACAAACATGTAAGGTAAAACTCTCTCCAGAGAAGCTTGAGAAACACTGTAACTAAAATGCCTTGACCTCTAGCCAAGCATTCGATAGTTAAAAGTCTTAAATCCTGTCCAAATCATAGGATAGACATTCAAATCCTAATATCATTAATTCCCCTAATAAATGGATTCATGGTAGAAGCCTATAGAAAATGTGTTCCACAACCAGAAAGGCAGATTCAAATTCAATTTTGACATTGCTCCAAAGGACAACCCAGGTATTGCAAGAAGTGGAGGACTCATTATGGATAGTGAATGTAAAGCCCTTCACATTATTAAGCTTTAGCCCTCCACTTTGGCATTAGGGGACTAGAGATAGAAGAACGCTCACTCCTTGTGATCAAAGGAATGCAAAAGAAGGGAGCGACCAGCAAGAGGTTATATAATATTAGAACAGTATCAGTGCTAAGCACAGACATAACTTTTGCACATTGTTATGAATAGGCAAAGTTGGCAAACAAACCAGCAGAACTCCTCGTCTCCAGAGGTACCCTTCAAAGAAATAAAATAATTTACTAATGTCATTACAGAACTATCCAAAAGCAAACACTAGATTTCACTTATAAGACGAATAATTTCAATAATTTGAGCGAATAGCCGTCTGACATCCCATGTTTAAACCTTTCCCGCTAGCATGCAAATATGTAAACTAAGCTCTCAGGACCAGGAAAATAAACAACTATAAGCAATCTGTTATGTACAATAGAAAACTAGGATCATATAGAACCTATGTTTTTGTTGTAATTAATCAGCCCTGAACAAATAAAAGAATGTGATAACATAGAACCTATTGTTTTATGCTCAGAAATGATAGTGGAATTCAACTTGCAATACCGTTATTTCCAGAGTTTACAAAAATTCTTCTTGACTTGTTTAGATTCTGATGTTCATGAAATATGCAGGGTTGGGTGTTATTAACAGTACAAGCACATTTTCTTTCACTAAAGCCTCAGGCATGTGACATGGGAAGTGCATACAAAGCTAGGATTTGCAAGCAGGTGGAAGGTGGACAAACTATAATACTCTACACTGGTCTGTATGTCATGGCTCTTGGTGTTGGAGGCATTAAGGGCTCTTTGCCTATTCATAGGGTAGAACAATTCAATGAGAATGATGGAAAAGAGAGAAAGATGATATCAAATTTCTTCAACTGGTTTTTGTATAGCATAAGCATTGCACTTGTATTAGCTTTCTTTCTATCATATACACTATATGCAAAATTAACTCATTGTCTCAGATCAAATAACAGTTTGTTTGCATGATGACATTTCATAATGTACAATAATGGATTTATGCTTTCATCAGGCTTTAATTATTAGCCACTTTTCTACAAAACCTTCTTTCTGCAATCATTGACATATTTTTAATGTTTATTGTAAAATTTACATAGTGTGGCAAAGTTTTATTTACAGTTGTTATACTTATTCTATACACATCCTTTTATAATTAATTTTTTAAGTTGTATATATATTTGCATCCCACCCTGCCCCCTTTGTCATCCCCCTGTCATCCCCAAACTTAAGCCATTGGTATGTTAAGATATGAAAGCTCACAATAGTTTCATTTGATATGTTAATCAAGGAAAAACCTACAATATATAGCTTCCAAGATTCCAAATCCATGAGGATCATGAAGAGGTAGAAAACCAAAAAAAGAAATTGCTTATCCAAGTTTCCAAATTTGTGACAAGGAAAAAGTAGAATCTCAATCAAAGAAGGAGAATGTGCAACTCATTATCTTATTCTACCTAAGTAAAAATATTACCTAATTAAGCTTTTTAATAGTGGAATATCACACTTAGGATAAAACATATCCAAGATAAATAAAATATTACATTGATAGGCTTCTTTGGTTGCTCTAAAAGTGGTGCCTTATGAATTATGTTCTTGGATACTAAAGTTTCCAAATTCTGGGCACTCTTGATAGCTTCTCGTAGAGATTGTGATTCAAAGGCTTTAACCAAACCTTTCAATGGTTTCTGCTAATGTGTTTTTTATACACTATGCAACAAAAAAAATAATAATAAGTATTCTATCCTCTCTTGAACAAAATCCTCCCAAGTGCTAAACTGCGTGATCAAATGGGATGACTCCAAGATTCCAATAGTCAGGTCTTGACTTATATTGCAGATAGACTCAATGATTGTGATGTGATATCTGCTAGAATCACAAGGGGGACTTACATTGCTTGGGTCAAGACCTATCCATTCTCATGTTTCATGATTGATTTACACTCCATGATTTAGGTCATCCTTGAGCAACATCTCGACTTAGCCAAATTTTATTTTTTGTACCCTAATTCTTTAATTTTGACCCCTTACTAGCATTGCCTTAGGTTTTATTGGAATTCTTGCTTCTTTAGCATGGGCACATTTCTAGGGTTCATTCACACAAATTTCTCTTGATGAGCAAGCTAGTATCATGACCATGACTTAAACAAAATTTTAACTTAGTCAAATTATCTCCTCCAAACTTCTATGAGTTCATCGCCTTCATTCTTCATCATTTGGATGTCTTTTGTCATTGGAAGGTAATTCTTGACCACCATACCTCAATCTTGACCTATGCTATACCCTAAAACCCTAGAACCTAGTCATGTTTACAATTGAGATCTTGGTGACTTGATCACTTAATACAGCTTAATCATGCAGGTCTCATCTAACTCCGACTCTAACACTTAAGCAAATCAACCCTAGCAACCGGGTACTTTGGGAAATATCTTGCAACTTGACAACATGGGTAATGATGGAGGAATGGAAGGTGAGACCTATAGAGGTGAGAGAGAGAGAGAGGGTGGGAGGAAGAGATAATGACTTGGAGAGGGTAGAGAAAGACAAGTAGAGAGGGATGGAGAAAGAGACCTAGAGAGGGGAAAGAGAAGAGAGATAGTAGAGAGGGATAGAGAAGAGAGATAGAAGAGAGATACCAATGTCAATCTTTTTCTATAAAAAAAAATTTCTGAAAAATTTGCCTATCGTTGGAATTCTGACTCCAAAGGATAAAATTCCAATAGAGAAGTGTCGTCGGATGCACAGCATCCTCGTCGGAACTCTTGTGGAGGCCGTCGTAATGACGACGGCCTCCATGAGAGTTCCGACGAGGATGTTGTGCATTCAACGACACTTCTCTATCAGAATTTTATCCTTTGGAGTCGGAATGCCGATGATAGGCCGAGATCGCGACGGTATTCTTTCGGGGTATGAGCATCCATGGCAGTCGTCAGAAAGGTTGGAGGTGATGTCGCAATTGCGACGACCACAAGGATAGTCAGAACTTCCGACACAAAGTTTTCGACGGCTTTTTTTGTCGGTAGTTCGACGAAATTGTGTCGGAATTACGACGATTTGTCGTCAAAATTTTGACCCAAATGTACTAGTGTAAAGTGGGGCCAGTTTTTTATCATCTTATTGTCCCATGAGGAGAAATATTTGGAGTGTCTTTGACTAACCTTTTTCTTCAAATTTTTTAATATACCAACTTTGATTTTTCTTATTAGTGTTGTTGTTGATGACCCCTTTTTGTTGAAAATTCTCTCATTCCCCTCCTTTCATAATTGCCATATAATTTGTGTTGATGTCCTCTTTATACATTTTTGGCCATGTATTAAAAACATTGTTTATGTCATTTGGTAGTGTTTCATACAATTCTAATTTCTTGCAAAAGTGTGTCTAACACTCTTGTGACAATTTGCATTGTACTAATAGGTTATAGTATAATATAGTATAGTATAATGTAGTATAGTATAGTATAGTATAGTATAGTATAGTATAATATAGCATACTATAGTATAGTATAGTATAGTATAGTATAGTATAGTATAGTATAGTATAGTATAATATAGTATAGTATAATGTAGTATATTATAGTATAGTATAGTATAGTATAGTATAGTATAGTATAGAGCATGGTGTATTTTGATGTCTCCATAGTTGTTGTCAATTTAAAGGGGTTCCCTTCTGGTGTAAACTAAAATATTTATTTCATGTAAAAAATGTTGTATGAGATTATGTACATGCACATTGAGCTCTATGAAATAGAGTCCAAATTTTTTCTTTTCTATGTTTTATCTAGGTCAGAAATTTGAATTCTTCTTTTACATGAGAAGAAGCTCCAACACACGTTCCTCTCTCTTTACTAATTCCCATGGAAAATGGGAAGTTTGATTTAATTGGAAAATATTATCAATCTAAAAAATAAAATAAAGTAACATTTACTCTTTCTAATGGGTTTTTTAAAAATAAATATCACAAATAACTTAGATTATTTACAAGAGTGAGGAATAGAATATGTTTTAAAATGAAATAAAAAAATAATGTTTAATTAAAAAGTTGATAAAGGCATTTGTTAATTTCTTGATTATATTATTAAAATAATAATCTACTAAATGTTTCAGATTATTTATGATTTATGATTAATATATGTTTTAGAATTAAACAAAATAATAACATTTCATTAGAAATATGATGAAAACATTTGATTAATCTGTCAATTTTTTTGAAATATCAAGATAAACAGTTTTGAATAAGTAAATATTTATTATATTATGTTAATTTTTCATCTACAAAATTGACTTTTTTCCTTGTAAATTTAAATCTATTTATAAATTTGAATTAAATATTATCTAAAATTTAAATCTTGTTTCTCTTAATATTTCTACCCAAATTTACAAAAGAGAATTGTCAATGAACATCCTGTAGAAGATTACTATATTAAGAATTGATATAGAAAAGGATATATAAAAGAGAAATGGTAGTAAAACCAACTTCATATGCTAATCTTGAGAGAAATGTACGAAAAGATTTTAAATATGATCTAAAACAATTACAAAAAATAGAGAAATTTCTAATCAACAACGTAGACAATAGAACACATTACATTGTTTCATGTGGGGAAAGCCCTTTTGGGAGAAAAACTTCATGCTCTAAAACTTCAATGCACTTACAAAACAAACCTTTACAACAATTTTCCCAGCATATAATTTAAGAGTCATTTTAATAGCATTCTAATACATGCAAATTCAACATTCATACAACTCTTCAAGTATTTAAATTATAAACAAGAGCTGTGTGCAGTTGGAGTCCCTCCCTTTTGCTAAAAATGGGAAGAAAATGTGTTCTATGTTTAAAGCATTTTTAGGTCTTAGTATGGTATCTGCAAATAAGATATCAAGTTTAAAATGAATGATCTAGGAAATATAGTGACCGAAATTGAAAACTCAAAAATACAGGATCACTATAGACAAGATATATAGTTCAAAACGAATGGTCTAGGAAGGTATAGATGAACAAGATATTAAGTTCAAAATTAATGATCTAGGAAAGTATAGTGACTGCAATTGAAAACATAAAAATACAACTTTTAAATAATTCAATGTATTATATGTTATTATAAGTATTTTGATCATGATTTTATTGAAATATATTACATCTAAAATTATATATACGAATTTATTAATTTTTAATATTAATATTAATAATTATAAAAAATTTACATACAATCTATTTAAAAAATTAAATATGGATTATTTAAATTAGATTACATATAAAATTAAATAAATTAATTTATTAATTTATTAATATTTATAAATTTAAATATATACTATCTAAATTAATTTTGTTTCACTATTATTTCCTAAATCTAAGATTATCTAGAAATAAAATTAGTAAAAATCTTTTAAAAATAATATAATACAAAATTATACTTAGGCAATGTAAACATAAAAGACTTCAAAAATATTTTATTTTAGTAAATTCAATAAATTATTTATACTCAATGTAGATTTAGGTAGAAATTATACGACGATAAATTATTTATACTTATTCTAGATTTAGGTAGAAATGATACGACGATAAATTATTTATACTTAATCTAGATTTAGGTAGAAATTATACGACGATAAATTATTTATACTTAATCTAGATTTAGGTAGAAATTATACGACGATAAATTATTTATACTTAATCTAGATTTAGGTAGAAATTTATCCGAAACAAAACAAAGTTATTAACAATTTGAGGGGCCCACACTAAGCCATTAGTCTTCGTTTTAATTTTTTTTCTTGCTTGTTGCTCATTGGATAGAAATTTTTTCAGATTGAAAAAACAATAAAACCTCGGTATAATTAGAACCAACCAATGATAAAAAATTACAAATGAATTAAAAATTAAATATAAAAATTCACAGCAGTGAAAACTATAGAAAAGATATTTTATTTGGGTTGATCTGATATACGAAATGGATTAATTGTAAAAATAGAAAACATTAATTGATACCTGTATAAAGGCAGGGACTAACAAATGAATAAGTTAGACATCATTTGTGATTTAAAATGTCATGTACTTAAACCACCACATTAATAGTACTTAATTTTGACCCATTTTCCAATACCATCTTAAAAATTCCTACTTTATGTTAAGCCTCGAAGTCTAATGCAATGATGTTGTTCGAGTTTGAACACACCCAAGTAAGAACGTCATTTAATTGATAAACCATTTTCATGAAACATATAGTACAACAAAAAGATGGATATTAATGACACTGATCTGGATTTTTGAAGACACATTTAATGCCACAACATTTCTAGATATTGTAATCTTTATTATTAAAATGGAAGCGATAAGAACAAAGATGGGACTTTCTTTAGACGGACTGATTTGTTCGGGCGTGGACCTCCAGACGTTCGATCAACTGGTTAATGTATTTTTCTTCCCATCCATTATCACCAAGTATGATCTCTCTCATTTCAGCGATTCTCGATTTCACAGTTTTACCCTCCTCGCAATCTTCCTTCGCGACCTTAAGCACAGCCGTTCTAATATGATCGTCCGTGAAACTTCCATCCTCTTCTCTTTCCACTTCCAATCCCAGCTTCAGTTCGCCCCCCACGAGCCTGGCGTTAAGGCCCTGGTCCGCATTCATGGGCAGAAGTACAAGTTTCACTCCCAACTTCACTGCCTCCACCACTGAGCTCCACCCCGAGTGGCTCAGGAACACACCCACCGATGGGTGCGCAAGAATCTGCAGCTGCGGGGCCCACTCGCTGTAAACAAGCCCTCTGTCTTGCGTTCGAGACTCAAAACCCTCGGGTAGTAAGCCCGACACGCTGCATTCCTCCTTGGTAAAACGAGGAAAGCGCAGCACCCAAAGAAACGGCAGGCCCGTGGCCTCCAAACCACGGGCCAGAGCACCGATCTGCTCTTTCGACAGAAAACATTCACTCCCAAACGATACATGCACTACAGAAGAAGCCGGCTGCTTGTCCAACCATCTCAGACAGAACGATTCCTTTTCTGAAAGGTTGTTTTGAAGAAGATCAGGCGGCAGAGGACCCACAGGAACCACGGCCTTTCCGATGGCTCTCTCGAGATATAGTAGAAACTTTTCTTCCATTTCTAAGCACGATCTGATGATAGTAAAGGAGCATCCAGGGATTGATTTAAAGCCGCGCCGCATGGCTGAGATCTTTCCGTTACTGTCGTTGTAAGCAGGGACAATATACCGGGCTTCGAAGGGCCGCCAAACAACATGAGTAGATGGGAAATCTGGAGGCGGCACGATCAAGTCCTCAACAGTGATTTCGTATTCCTTGTCTCTGCATGGATGCAGCGAGTAACTGCACATCGCAGCGGTAAAAATGATGAAGAAAATTGCGGGAATACCAAACCTGGCAGCAACAGTTGCAGCCCAGTACTGTGAAAAGTCGTAGACAACGTAATCAGGTAAGAGCCGGTGTAAGAGCTCCTCAAATGGCTGCTCCAGGGCATCGAGCGCCGTCTTCAAGATGCCTTCCATTTCGTTGGGGATGTCGGCGGTGCTCTCTGCGCCTGCTGGCAGCCCCTCCACCGCCGGCAATGGCAGCTCCACTAAATCGATCTTCCCAATCTTGTCCGACAACAATGGCCGAATTTTTGCAATATTACGTGGGGTGGAGAGAAAGGTTACTTTCAGACCATGATTAGCAAGCCTTTTGGAAAGCTCGATGAAAGGCACGATGTGGCCTTGTGCGAGCCAGGGAAACATAAGCACATGAATCTGCTTCTTTCCTTCTCCTTCCATTGTCTTACTTCACAGCATCTACAACAAGAATTGCATTTTAAGGAGTACGCTAGTTATCTTTATAATGAACCCTAAGATTTTCCTAGCTAATAAAATCTGATTGGTAAATTACAAATAATCTAGCAGCTCACATGGACCACTGATTACAAATTGCAATGAAATTCATGGGTCATTGATAAAAGAAGACTAGTAGGTCGTTGTGCGAGGAACATCAACAAGTCTCCCTGCCTTATCGTGTCTATCGCATAAATATTATTTTAAGTAGCAATTGCAGTAAGTGTGAAATGGCGGTTATGGGTGTGGCGAAGACGATTTGAAGTTGAGTTGTTGAGCTATAAAGTATATGGACACTAGTTAGGTTTGCTTCTTGCTGCGGTTGTATTATTGTCTTTTAGTGAGAGATTGGCAGTCGGATTAATTCGCATTGGAGAGTCTCGTACTTATCTAGTAGAAAGTCACGTATAATACTACGTGCCATTTGTTAAATACATTTTTTTTTGTGTCATTACTCTAATTAAGTTTGTAGTGTTGTTACTTGTTACATAGCCTGTTTGATAAAATGTCTTAAAGAAATGTGATCATATGGAATATCATGATTATAGGGTATGCACAAAATGGATTCGATGAGTTCACATGCTTGAGATATAACATTTTATTTATATGTTTATCGTTTTCGGACTTTTATTGAAGTCTAAAATATTTGTTTTCCATCAATGTTCTTTATTTCTAATGTTCATTGTGATATGATTTATTTTGAGTTATTTGGAAAATAAATTAACAATTATATGAATAAATAAATTGTATCAAATGATTATTTATTTATTCTGTATTATATGTGAGAGGAACAATTTAAATTATAAAGCTCATGGATCATTTGTCTTTGAAATTTTCTTGCTAAAGATTATATGGTTATGTTCATCATTTACAAATATCATGTTACATAGAACCAAGTAAATAGTAGCTAATTTTGAGGAAGATATGTAGATATATCAAGTTAAATTTGACCTTAGTCGTAGTACTGCATCCACTACTAACCATTACATTTTTTTGTATTCTTGACTTTTCACTAGAAAATTATAGAAGAACTTAAATAAATTGGTTTGCAACATAAGAAGTTGAAATTATCCATTAACTTGGAAACTCTTCATTTATTTTACCATTGGATTGAAGTAGGAAACGAGTTTTTGTGTGGGCATTACCTTTTAGTGTGAATTTGAGAGCCTAAATATTCCAATATTATGGAATGGATTGACTTAGGAATGATCAATCAATGAACACAAAGTAGACCTCTATCTACAACTATCAATTTAATATGTTATAAACCTTTGAGTTTGGTCATTGAGTCATATATTTAAGGCTATTGACATTTCACAAATAATATTTAATGAAAATAAATACAAATGAAAAATTGACAATACAATAGTTAACTTGGTCAACAATATTAAACCTCCATTTTATTCGCATACTGCAATCATTATAATACATGAAGCCACATCTTTTTTAGGTTAACTTCAACCATTGGGATGAATTTTGAGCATTACAATGTTAATGGATGATAAAATACATCTAATGAGTAGGAAAAGGATTTATATTTTGATCCCAATGAACTAAATTTAGTATGAATGATAACAATATTGTCACATTTTAAAGAATATTGCTAAATAAAAGGGATACTTGATTTTTTTAAAATTATTTCTTTAGCGTATTAATACATATGTATTTAAAGAAGTGTTATCTATTTACAAAATGCATAATGTGCAAAATTTGCAACTTACAATAATCACCATAAAGTATATCCAACTTGTTCTTTTAAAGAGAAGGTGCTTCTTTATTGTATCTCTATGTAGTTTTCTTAGTGCTTACAATACTTAGAATTTGTTAAAATAAAAGTAATATAATCTAAGTAATCTTGTCTAGTAGAATAAATATTTTACAAATAAGATAGACATGTTTTATTTTCATAGCTATCATATTGCTACTCAGGCTATTCAACCAAATTTTTATTTATTTATACTTTAGAATCTCTTATATTAGATATTGGTATTAGGATTCAACTATGTAGTTTTGGAGTCAAATTCATTGACCCATGTTTCATGAATATTGGTTCATAAGAACTCATCTGTCATGAGAATGAATGATCCACTTTGCACTCATTGCATCTAGGTGATGCTCACAGAGGTGAAGCATTGGCCCTGCTTGGGAGGTCACCCATCCTAGTACTACTCCAACTCAAGCATACTTAGCTTGCAACTCCATTTGCACAATTATGAGATCATGGTGTCCTTATCAATTTCTTGCTCGCGTATACTTACTCTCACTCCTCCAATGAAACCCTATTTTGTTCAAATAGAATAAAGAAAAAAAGATTCTTTAATAGTCAATAATGTCGGGCGGTCTGCATATTGGTCTACAGATTGGCTTATAACAATATGGAACTTCATGTTATCTTTGTTGGAAGAACCTAACTGTGAAACTTGTGACTTCTCTTTCAAGATAATCTTCAATATCAAAATAGTTTTGAAAAAAAAAGTTATGTGCATTGACAAAAGAAGTAGAAATGAATTTATAGGAGGACAAATGGATAGGTACTCTGACCAAAGAAACACAGGGTCCACGTAAATTTTTACACAACCGCTTTCAAAATTGATTATGATTGACGACGAGAGGTTCCCATTTTTTTTAATCTTAAATCGTATTGTAGATTTAGAAAAGAGATTGAAATCTGAACCCGTTCCATTTCGCTTTAAATGCATCCCCATCTTGTTGCCGCTTTTGTTCATCTAAAGAAAGTCCCATCTTTGGCGAACCACCATTCAAAGACGATAACATGACAGTCCTATCGATGACAAGTATGTCTGTTGAGCTGCTTTTACAATTTTGCTTTGGAAACATGATAAACGCCAAGGAAGTCCCCGCATGACATTAACTCTGGTAAGCTCCAAGGCGTGGTTGTGACACCATAGATTACCCGGATTCTAAACAATGTTGTCTCCTTCCAGCCTGGACCACTCTGGACTATTCAACGGAATTTCCGTATTCACAGGCTCCTAAATTTCCGGGCAGGAGCCCCAGAATTGTAATTCCATGTGCAACCTAAGGATGTCGGTCATAATTGAAGAGTCCCACGACAGAATATGCAGAAAAGGTAGACGTTTCTCCCACGTCACAAACGTCTCTACATCTTGCAGGGCTTCAATGGTGGGACCTGACATAGTGGTACTGCTTTCTAGATCTAATGATGATTGTTGAACATAATGTATCATTGAGAGAAGTGAATCAGTGGTTTCTAAAAACTTATTTTTTTAAATCAAGTTTGGAATATCGGTTATCAACCTAAATACCAAACCAACAAACTAGTAAGATAAGAGTGGATATCAAAAAGGGCAAACACACAAATGCATAACCCACAATATCAGATGTACGAGGAAAACCCAATATGGGAAAAACTTTGGTGAGAAATATTGTTGGAGTCTACTACTCCAATCCAGCCTCACAATGAAACAATCAGATTACAATAATTTAGGACACCAGCTAAAGGAGTACCAACCCCTACACCAAGCTCCAACTCGGTATTGTATAATGAAATACAATTTTGATACAGTTATAGCACCCGGTTACAAATGAGTTATGCAACACTTGATCAATGGATTTCCGTCGGTTAACAACCTCCTCTTCTTCACTGGTTCTCACACTCCCTGTTATCAGATTACTCTCTCCGATCACTCATCGGTTACTCCTAGCCTCTCTTCTTTCTCCCTCAACCTCACACCACATTGTGTCACTCTTGGATGCTTTCTTGACCAATCACACTTCACTGGTTAGCTTGACTATTAGAATTGCAACAATTCATCAGTTACTCTATCTTTACCAATTAGACCCTCTCACTGGTTCACCCTGCTAACCCACACTGCAACTTTCTCAGAATAAACTCTAAGGCAGATAATCTTTCTCCTTGCTCAGACTCTCTTCTTACTCACAACTCGCATCAAGCATCAACTCATTCCAGTCTCGATCTCATATATTTATCCCTTAGGGTTCCTGCCAAAATAATATTCAAACGTTGTCATGTTAGGTTTTACCTTCACCAACTTGATCCATATTAGATTTGATCCGATCTGCTTTTCTAGAGTGATGATTTGCATGTCATCGATCAGCACCGCCAACCCCTCACATTCCAATGTGCATTTTTTATATTTGGTTGTCTGCACCATACTTTTTTGCGTTTCTCTATCAAACACCATTAATGGCTTGGTTTTTTCCTTCAACAAATGGGTACAAAGATTAGATCTTCTTGCAGGATCAGTTCAATCACTTGCCACCTTGTCTTCCTCGAGCCACAACCTTTTGCCATCCTTCCATGATTTGCGGGTTCTTCATAAAAGCTAACCTATTTGTTGACTGTTACGTCGATGAACACTTCACCAACCTCTGCATGATCACCACCTAGATTCCACCTGTCATCCTTGTTGACATCCATTTATGCTTGGTTTGCTATGTCCATTTCACATCATTTACTAACCAAGATTAACTACCGGTTCAATTCACCTTACCAATATAACCTAACTTCACCAATGGGCCTTCATACTTGCAGACCTCTTCTCTATTGGTAGATCAACTTGACCTTCCATCAAACATGCTGGTCCAATATCTCAGTCCATTTACCGACAGCATTATACTTCTCTGTGTGTGTCGGTTCACATCCTTTAGCTCTTCTTTTGCTTGCTTTGCCTTACCGGTGATCCCACTTTACCGGTAGATTATGCATTTCATGTGTACCAATAACATACCTTTACTATCTACTTGCACACTTCATCCTTCATATCGGTTGACATCATAACTTATTTCACCCATACCAGTCACCGCTACCTACTCACCAGTGACCATTCCATATCAGTTGATGTCAATGACAACATAATGCCAATAGTGCCAATAATGCCAACAATGATATTAGAAGATAGATTTGGAATGATATTTTATCATAGATTGTGCACCTTCAGACATAAGGATGCAAAGATCAATAAGATGCTCTTTTTTGGTCAAGATCTATAGTAGGAGACTCTATTTCAAAAAAAAATGAACATTAATTAGGGATGTCGTTCTTGGTTCTTAAGACTATTTGGTCTAGTCAACAACATTAAAATATTTCATTCATTCTTTCAAAGAATTTAATAAATTAATACAAGAAAAACAAAGATATCACATGACTACTAATTCAAACTTGATAAAAAAGTATCGTACGTTATGTTCTTGTTCATATAATTATATTTTTCATGTTCAATATTATTTATGGTTGGTGGTTGAAATGAATTCATGGAGGCTAGCTATCAATATTGATGGTGATATAAAGGGCTATATCCATCAACTTTGAGGATATTATTGATCACAAGAGGGTAAGTGCACCAAGTTGCAGTACCAAAAAGGTGTCACTTCTTACTTTTTCATAAAAATGCGTCATTGGCATGAAAAGGTCGTCCAAACCTACGGGTTGGATGCCCAAGGAAAATCCGACCCAAAGGGTTGGTATTCTCCCAAGCAAACCATTTTGCGAGTGCCAAATATGGCGCTCGCCAAATGGAAAACTTTGAATTTTCATATTTGGCGCTCGCCAAATGTGAAAAGTCAACTTTTTGCATTTGGCGAGCGCCAAATTTAGCATGCGCCAAATGTTCTGCATTATCCAACGTGAAGGTTTTGTGAGTGTTTGGATTTTTCAATCTTGACACATGTTAAATCCACCCCCGAAGGAGAATATATACATGAAATATAAAATTTAAGTATAGCTCTATAGGACTTATAATGTAGATTCTAGTTTTTAGAGGATCATTTAAAATTTCAGACTTAGTCAAGTTTCAATAATCGACATGTCAAATTTCAGTAATCAACATGATCCCATTAGCATTCTTTAGCTATATATCTCACTCTCTTTATCTTCCCCAAACTCTAGACCTATCTCTCTCCCTCTCTTGTCTCTCTCGCTTCTTTATCCTTGACTCTCTCCCTCTCTCTTCTCTCTCACTCCCTTATTGTTTTTCTCCCCTCCCACTCCTTTCTCTTGGTCACTACCTATCCCTTTTATCCTCTCTCTCCCCATATCTAGGGTTGTCCCTCCCTCACTATTCACCTCACTGTCTCTCCCTCCCTATATTATTACCCACCTTTCTCTCCCCCTCTAGGTTTCTCACTTATCTAATTGTCCACCCTCTAGTTCTCTTCCCCCCTCTCCACCTTTCTCCCTCTTCTCCTTACCTCTATCTATTTATGAACTCTCTCCCTCTCTTATCTCTATCTCTCCAAATGTTTCTATCTCCTCATTCTCTAGGTCTCACAGTCCCTCCATGTCTACCTCTCTATCCATCTCCTCTTACTCATCTCTTTGTTCTTCTATCTCTTCTATTCTCCCTCCCTCCCCTCTCTAGGTCTCTACCTTCCTTTCTTCCTCTCTCCCTCTCTATCTCCCTCTCCCACTCTCTCGTCTTCTCTCTTCCTCTCTTATTCTCTATCTTCATTGTCTAGGTCAATACCTCTCAATCCCACCCTATCTCCCCTCTATATGTTTCTCCCTCCCTTCCTCTCCACCTATCTACCTCTGCATATAGGTTGTGTTACCCACATCTCTTTATCCCCCTCTATCTATCTCACTCCTCTCTGGCCATCTAGGTCTCTCACCTATCTATATGCCCCCTCTATAGTTCTCTATGTCCCTCTCTACCTCTCTCTCCCTCCTCCTTAACCCTATCCGTTTATGAACTCCCTCCTTTTCTCTTCCTCCCCTAACCTCTTTATCTCCTCTTTCCATAGGTATCTCACTCTCTCCATGTCTACCTCTTCATCCATCCCCTCTTACTCCTCTCTTTGTTCTTCTATCTCTTCTATTCTCCCTCCCTCCCTTCTCTAGGTCTCTCCCTTCATTTCTTCCCCTCTCCCTCTCTACCTCCCCATCCATACATACCCCCATATATATCTCACCCCCCCACTTTTTAATTCTCTCTTCCTCTTTTATTCTCTCTCTCTACATTCTAGGTCATCAACTCTCTCTCACCTCTCTAGGTTTACCACTTCCTTCTTCTCCACCTATCTACCTCTGCATCATGTCTCATTACTCACCTCTCTCTCCCCACCTCTATCTATCTCATTCCTCTCTCTTGTCATCTAGGTCTCTCATCTCTCTTTCCCAATATAGTTCTCTCCCTCTCTCTTCCCCTATATCTCCCTCCCCATTTACCCCTATTTATTTTTGAACTCTCTCATCCAGTTCTCGCTTTCCCCCCACCTCTGCATCATCTCCTTCCCTAGGTCTTGTAGTCCCTCCATGTCTACCTCTCCCTCAATCCCCTCATACTCTTCTCTCTCTTTATTATTTCATCTCTCCTCTTATCCCTCCCTCCCATTTATAGGCACCTCTATTATTTTCTTCTCCTCTCCCTCTCTATCTCCCTCTCCCTCCTTATCCCATCTCTCTCTCCCTTCCCTACTAATTCTTATTCTCTCTTTATCGTCTACATCATCAACTTTCCATCGCACCCTCTCTAACCCTCTCTAGGTTTCTCCCTCATTCCCTCTCCACCTCTCTACATCTCCATCCATATCTCATTACCAGCCTCTCTCTACCCCCCTCCATCTATCTCAACCCTCTCTCTCTCTCTCACCCTATCTAGGTCTCTCACGCCTCTCTCCCCCTCTAGGTATCTTATATCTCTATATAACCCATCTGGGTATGTGCAAGAGCATGGTGGGCCATATAACCCTTTAGGAAACCATTACTATCTATCTTAGGAAACCATATGACCTCTTAGGACAACATATGGTGTCGTTACAAGTCATATGGTGTCCTAAGGGGTCATATGGTGTTCTATGACCCCTTAGGATACCATATGATCTCTTAGAACACCATATGAGCCCTAACGACACCATATGGTGTCCTAAGGGGTCATTTGGTGTTGTATGACCCCTATGGACATCATATGACATGTCATTAGGGGTCATATGGTGCCTAAGGGGTCACATGGTGTTGTTAGGGGTCATATGATGTCCTAAGGGGTCATATGGTGCCCAAATGGGTCATAGAATACCATATGACCCCTTAAGACACCATATGATCCCTAACCACACCATATGACCCCTTAGGACACCATATAACCCCTAACGACACCATATGGTTGCTTTGAGGGGTCATATGGTGTCACAAGTGGTCATGTCATGTACTAGGATGTTAAAAGGGGTCATATGGTGTCCTAGGGGGTCACAGAACACCATATGACCCCTCAGGACAAAATATGACCTCTTAAGACACCATATTGTGTCGTTAGGGGTCATATGGTGTCGTTAGGGGTCATATGGTGTCCTAAGTGGTCATATGGTATTCTATGACCCATTAAGATGCCATATGACCCCTTAGGACACCATATGACACTATATGGTGTCGTTAGGGGTCATATGGTGTCCTAAGGGTCATATGGTGTCATAAAGGATTATATGGTGTTCTATGACCCCTCAGGACACCATATGACCCCTAAGACCACCATATGGTGTCTTGAGGGGTATATGGTGTCGTTAGGAGTCATATGGTGTCATTAGGGGTCATATTATGTCCTAAGGGGTCATATGATGTTCTATGACCCCTTAGGACACCATATGACCCCTAAAAACACCATATGGTGTCCTAAGGGGTCATATTGTGTCCTTAGGGGTCATATGGCATTCTATGATCCCTTGAGACACCATATGAACCCTTAGGATATGTCATATGGTGTCCTAAGGGGTCATATGGTATTCTATGACCCCTTAGGACACCATATAACCCCTAACATCACCATATGGTGTCCTAAGGGGTCATATGATTTCCTAAGGGGTCATATGATTTCCTAAGGGGTCATATGGTGTCAGAAGGGGTCAAATGGTATTCTATGACCCCTTAGGACACCATATGACCCCATACACCATATAATTCCTAACGCCACCATATAGTGTCCTAAGAGGTCATATGGTGTTCGATGACCCCTTGGGAGACCATATGACCCCTAATGACAACATATGGTGTCCTAAGGGGTCATATGGTGTTCTATGACCCCTTGGAATGCCATATGAGCCCTCAGGACACCATATGAGCCCATACGACACCATATGACCCCTCACGACACCATATGGTGTCCTAAGGGGTCCTATGGTGTCCTAAGGGGTCATAGAACACCATATGACTCCCTAGGACACTATATGACCCCTAATGATGTCAAATGACCCCTTAAGACACTATATGGTGTTGTTAGGGGTCATATGGTGTCCTAAGGGGTCATAGAAAACCATATGACCCCTTAGGACACCATATGACCCCTAACAACACCATATGACCCCTTAGGACACCATATAGTGTTCTCAGAGGTCATATGGTGTCCTAAGGGGTCAGATAGTGTCTTAAGGGGTCACAAAACATTATATAACCCCTTAGGACACCTTATGATCCCTTAGGACACCTTATGAACCTTAACGACACCATATGGTGTTGTTAGGGGTCATATGGTGTCTTAATGGGTCATAGAATACCATATGACCCCTTAGGACACCATATGCCCCTAACGACACCATATGATGATGTTAGGGGTCATATGGTGTCCTATGATCCCTTAGGACACCATATGATGATGTTAAGGGTCATATGGTGTCTTAAGGGGTCATAGAACACCATATGACCCTATAGGACACCATTTGACTCCTTAAGCCCCCATTTGCTGTTGTTAGGGGTCATATGGTGCCCTAAGGGGTTATAGAACACCATATGACCCCATGGGACACCATATAACCTTTAATGACACCATATGACCCCTTAGGACACCATATGGTGTAGGGGTCATATGGTGTCATGTGGGGTCATGTGGTGTCCTAAAGGGTCATAGAACACCATATGACCCCTTAGGACATCATATGACCCCTTAGGAAACCATATGACCCCTTTGGACACCATATGGTGTAGTTAGGGGTCATATGGTGTTCTAAGGGGTCATAAAACACCATATGACTCTCTCATATATATTCCTTACTCTCTTATTGTCTCTCTCAATTCTCAAGGTCACCATGAACCCCTTGGACACCATATGACCCCTTAGGTATTGTTAGGGATCATATTGTGTCCTAAGGGGTCATAGGGTGTCCTATGACCCCTTAGGACACCATATGATCCCAAAGGACACCATATGGTGTCTTTATGGGTCATATGGTTTCCTAAGGAGTCATATGGTGTCAGATGAAGGATACCATATGGTGTCCTTTATGGGTTGTATGGTGTGCTAAGGGGTCATATGGTGTTGTATGATCGCTTAGGACACCATATTGTGTTGTTATGGGCTATATAGTGTTTTAAGGGGTCATATGGTGTCCTATGACCCCCTAAGGGGTCATTAGAGGCCATATTGTGTTCTATGACCCTTTAGGACACCATATGACCCCTTAGGATACAATATGGTTCCGTTATGAGTCGTATGGTGTCCTAAGGGGTCATATGGTGTCCGATGACCCCTTAGGGCACCATATGACCCCTTAGGATACAATATGGTGTCGTTATGGGTCATATGATGTCCTAAAGGGTCATATGGTGTCCTCCCTCATATGGTGTTGTTATGGGTCGTATGGTGTCCTAAAGGGTCATATGGTGTCCTATTACCCCTTAGGACACCATATGGTGTCATTATGGGTCTTATGGTGTGCTAAGGGGTCATATGGTGTTATATGACCCATTAGGACACTATATGACCCCTTAGGACACTATATGGTGTCATTATAGGTCGTATAGTGTGATAAGGGGTCATATGGTGTCATATAACCCCCTAAGGGGTTGTTAGGGGTCATATTGTGTCCTAAGGAGTCATATTGTATCCTATGACCCCTTAGGACACCATATGACCCCTTAGGACACAATATGTTATTTTTATGCATCGTATTGTGTCCTAAGGGGTCATATGGTGCCCTATGACCCCATAGGACACCATATGACCCCTTAGGTGTCATTAGGGATCATATCATGTAATAATTGGTCATATGGTATCCTATGACCCCTTAAGACACCATATGGTGTCGTTATGGGTTGTATGGTGTCCTAAGGAGTCATATGGTGTCCTATGATCCCTTAGGGCACCATGTGATCCCTTAAGATACCATATAGTGTCGTTCTGGGTTATATGGTGTCCTAAGGGGTCATATAGTGTTCTATGACTCCTTAGGACACCATATAACCCCTTACATGTTGTTAGGGTTCATATTGTGTCCTAAGGGGTCATATGGTGTCCTATGACCCCTTAGGACACCATATGATCCCTTAGGTGTTGTTAGGGGTCATATTGTGTTCTAAAGGGTCACATGGTGTCCTATGACCCCTTAGTACACCATATGACCCCTTAGCACACCATATAGTGTCAATATGGGTCATATGGTGTCCGCAGGGATCATCTGGTGTCCTGTGACCCCTTAGGACACCATATGGTGTTGTTATGGGTCATATGGTGTCCTAAGGGGTCATGTGTTGTCCTATGACACCTTAGGACACCATATGGTATCGTTATGGGTTGTATGGTGTCCTAAGAGGTCATATGGTGTCCTATGACCCCTTAGGACACCATATGACCCCTTAGATGTCGTTAAGGGTCATATTATGTCCTAAGGGGTCATATGGTGTCATATGACCCCTTAGGACAACATATGAACCCTTAGGTGTCATTAGGGGTCATATTGTATCCTAAGGGGTCATATGGTGTCCTATGACCATTTAGGACACCATATGACCCCTGAGGACATCATATGGTGTCGCTATGGGTTGTATTGTGTCCTAAGGTATCATATGGTGTGCCCTTAGGTCACCATATGACTCCTTAGCTGTTGTTAGGGATCATATGGTGTCTTATAACCCCTTAGGACACCACTTGGTGTTGTTGTGGGTCGTATGTTAAGGAGGAGGGAAAGAGAGATAAAGAGGGAGAGAGAGAACTATAGAGGGGACATATAGATAGGCAAGAGACCTAGATTTCAAGAGAGGAGTGAGATAGATAGAGGGGGATAAAGAGAGGTGGGTAACGAGACCTATATGCAAAGGTAGATAGGTGGAGAGGAAGGGAGGGAGAAACCTAGAGAGGGGAGAGAGGGTGGGTTGGGGAGTTAATGAACTAGACAATGAAGAGAGAGAATAAGAGAGATAGAGAGATAATGAGAGAGTGGGGGAAGGATATATAAATGGAGAGGGGAAGAAAGGAAGGGAGAGATCTAGAGAGGGAAGGGAGAGAGAAGAGAAGAGATAGAAGAAAAAAGAGATGAGTAAGAGGGGATGGATGGAGAGGTAAAAATGGAGGGAGCAAGATACCTAGAGAATGAGGATATGGATCTAGGTTTGTATAAAGAGAGAAGAGAGGGAGAGTGTTCATAAATAGATAGGGGCAAGGGAAAGGGGGAGAAAGGTGGAGAGGGTGGGAGATAACTAGAGGGTGGACAATTAGATAAGTGAGAAACCTAGAGGGGGAGAGAGAGGTGGTAATAATATAGGGAGGGAGAGGTAGTGAGGTGAATAGGGAGGGAAGGAGAGCCCTAGATATGGAAGAGAGAGGATAGAAGGGATTAGTAGTGAACAAGAGAAACAAGTGGGAGGGGAGAGAAATAATAAGAGAGTGAGAGAGAAGAGAGAGGAAGGGAGTCAAGGATATAAATTAGGGTACAAGGAAGGGATGAGAGGTAGAGAGGGTAGGATATACCTAGAGAGGGAAGAAAGAAGTGAGAGAGACATGAGAGGGAGAGAGATAGGTGTAGAGTTTAGGGAAGATAAAGATAGTGAGATACGGATCTAAAGAGTGTTAATAGGAGAATGTTGATTATTGAAATTTGACTAAGTATGAAAGTCAATATGATCCTCTAAAAACAAGAATCTACATTATAACTCCTATAGAGTTGAAACCACTCTCAAACATCCTACCAATATATACATGAAATATAACTTAAAGTGACTTATACTTAAATATTATATTTCATGTATATATTTGCATCACAAAACCTTCAAATTGGACAATGCAAGACATTTGGCGCTCGCCAAATGGTCTGCATTGGGAACTACCAACCCTTTGGGTTGGATTGTACTTGGGCATCCAACCCAAAGGGTTGGATGACCATTTCAGGCCTGAGATGTGTTTTTAATAGAGGATTAGAAAATTTCACATATTTTTGGCCGTGCTCTCCATCAGGTTTGCACGTGTTTCAATAAAACTAAAAAAAATACCATAGAGACCTCGATCTCTCTCTTAGCTATCCAAGCATGTAATTCTTTTCACGTTTTGATTTCGTTAAGGCTTTCATCTATAATTTCTTTTGTTAGTGTGTTCATTTTTGGTCAAAAACCAACATGCACTATTTTGGGTATAGTTTTTGACACATTCATTAGATTTTGAAGAAACTTACATTTTTAGAAACTAGACTCCATTCTACACAATTTAAAAAAAAGAAGTTTTCATTGTTTATTAGTTATCAATGATTTTAGGGGGGAGCATGCTCAAATTTCTATTTTTCAAGATGTGTCCACTTCAAAAATTAGTAAAAAATCATATACTCATTCAAAAATTAGCTGAAAAATCTGGCATAAACTACAAGGTGTTAGCTAATTTCTCACAGAAGCAATTTCAAAAATTCAAAAAAAAAGTTAACATTTTAGGGGGGCCACAACAGACGCTATGTTATGTTTTTTGCATAAAAACATGACCACTTTTTGTGGCCCCCCTTTTTGAAGCCCTTAATCTCCACCATTTTAAAAAAAAATTAGTAGTTTAGAAAGTAGACTCGAAGCACTCTGACTCTTGTTCTTGCTGCATCTTCAAATTTGGAGTCTAACTATCTTCAATTTGTCATTGAAGTTCAAACTTTGTTGATTTCAGAAAAAAGTGGCATCTTAAGACTCCCTTTTGGTACCACAACTTGGTGCACATACCCAAGAAGTTGTTTAGAGAGAAGAATAAAAGATTGAGGTGTAAAAGCACAAACTTGTGTCACATTTTAGGTCAAGTAGATAATTTTAGTTGAAAAGATTTTGGCTGAAAATGTTTCCGCCTTAAGTGTTTTGGTCAAAACCATGCCCTATAAGAGTGGCGCCAAAGTGACAGTCTATTTTCAACCAAAACCTTTTTGGCCGATAATGTTTTGACCAAAATTGTTTGTGTATAATTTGAGAAAATTGAAGTCAGTGCCATTTAGCAATTGTTGCTTAATGGATTTAGTCAAAGCCATTAGGGTAAAGATTCAACCGAAACAATAAGTGGGCCTACTAGTCTCTCGTCAAAAATTCTAGGTTTTTATTTTGCCTCTTTTTTCTTTTCTTTGTTTTGTTGTTGTTGTTTAAAAATTGATATATATGTTTTATGAAATTTAATTGAAAGAAAAATATTATAGCATTCTAAATTAATAAGCTATAAAAAAATAGGGTTCTAACCCTTTACATAGTAGAATAGACAAAAGAAAGAACAAACCAAAAATCACCAATAAAACTTAAACCTTGAAACAACTACATTAATTGTATTCCTTTTATGTTGTTGACATACCATGCAATTAACTATAGATATTTTAGCATACCCTTTTATCTCCTCTCTAAATCAATATTGCTTGATACCATGATTAGTTTTCAATATTTTGGGGTGCCCACCAATTGGAGAAGCATGTAGTTTTGTCAAAACCTAAAATTTAAGAGTTTTATTCTTAAATAGATATAGCTAAGAGTTGAATTAGATATAGTATGTCCTTATACCATAAAATATTTCATTTCCATGCAAATTTAGGTGACACACTTGAACCTTGTTATAGCTTTGCATGTCTAGGTTACTTTTGTTGTGACTCGATGTCTTTATTAGTATATACAATTTTTTTGATTATCATTATTCTATGTTATCTGATGCTCTGCAAAAAGGATTAGAAAATTTGTTTGATGGCAACACACACAAGAGCACAAGAAACAAACGTTAGTGTTAGCAACAAAAGATTATCCTAAACAGGCATATCAAGAGAGATATTAAGCATGAAATAGAAAGCATATAAACATAGGATAAAATAGCTAATCAAGATGCTCATAGTTGCTCCTCCCTTGTTCCTCTCCTCTCCAAGTCCCAAATGAGTGTAGCTCTCAGCTTTTAGCACTAGCCATGGATGCCATATGGAGATTCAAGATGGTTGAATATGATAAGGAAATACTATGCAAGAGTAGATAGTGATGCTATGAAAAAGCTCTATGCTAATGCCAGTATAACAACAATACTCTAAAATGCTTTCATTTGCTTGAGGAGAAGGGTTCCATTTATAGAAGAAATGGGGAAATGAAGGGTTAAGATTGAATGGTTTAATCAAGGGCCAAGTTTGAAAGTTGGGGATCCATGTGCACAATTGGCACCAATAAAATGGTGACAAGTGTCAACATAGGATTGGGTTGAGAGAAGAGGTTGGAGGCATCAAAGGCCTGAGAAGACCTCATGGTTATCTAGAGGCTAAGGGTCAAGTCCAAATTAAGATTACCCACTGGATTAAGAGTTAATCTAAGGATAAACCTTTGTGCAAATGTTTAAGAGATAATCATGGTCAAAGCATTAATGGCCTGATGAGACCTTTGGGTTGGGTAGAGGTTGAGTCAAAACAAATGTTTTAACCATGTGGGAGGGTTTGAGGTAACCATTAATGGTTATTGGAGACTTTGGGGATTAAGTGGTTGAAGGTTGAAAGCCTTCAATGGTTATCAAAGACTTTGAGCCATTTAGTGGTTGAAGGTTGAAAGCCTTTAATGGTTATCAAAGACTTTGAGGGTTTGAGAAGTGACTTCCCTTTTGCTTAGGAATGTGACAAAGTTTAGAGAAGGGGTTAAGTTATTTAGAAGTGATTAGAAAATTCTAGAAGGGGTTTAGGCATGCAAGTGGATTTTGTAGGAAAATGCAAGTGGGAGAAATTTTGGTATTTTCAATTAAAATAAAATCATTTATTTCAATTAAATGGTGTAATTTGCATTTGGATAAATATTCAAATAAATATTAATTTATTTAAATGAGAAAAATGAAGATAAAGCATTAAAATGCTTGAAGACTTTGAGGGAAACCATTAAAGGCTTGAAGACTTTAAGGAAAACCATTAAAGTCTTAAGAAGACTATAGAAGGAAGCCATCAAGTTTGAAGACTTTAAAGCCATCAAGTTTGAATACTTTAAGGGAAACCATTAAAGGTTTCAAGTGGGTGAGGATAAATAGGATTTTAAATAAATAATGTATTTAAAATAGTTGTGCAACTTGCTTTTGTAGGAAAATACAAGTGGGTGGAGGATAAAGGTGATTTAAATAAATTATTAATTTATTTAAATGTGAGAGGTGGGATTTTGGGGGATTTAAATAAATATTAATTTATTTAAATGTGAGAGAATATTTAATTAAATAAATATGATTTATTTATTTAATTAATGGTCTGAATTTGGTTAAGTGAATTAAATCAAATAAATTGAATAATTTATTTAATTAATAGGGGAAGAGGGTTAAGATGAATTAATTAAATATTAATTTAATTAATTATTAATTGATGGTTAAATAATCAAATAAATACTAAGTATTCATTTAATTAAGTGGACAGATTTATGTGACTACATTATCTATAAGGTTTCACATTAGAATACATGTCTAACTATGCATTATAAAATGTGTATGGGTTGATGTTATATGCTTGGATTCATCTGTGTATTTCTATATGTTGGACTAATTTAGTGTTTTCAAATCACTATTTTAACTATAATTCAAGCATATGTAATTTTAGTTTGATTATCCAGTTTAGTTTTATGTCTTCAATAAGTAACAATTTTTGTACTTGTTTTCCTAGATCATGTGATCTTAGGAAAATTGTTAACATTTTATTTTAAATTCATATTATTTGATCTATGTTATATCATGTTGAGATTTGATAGTGCTCTTTACTATCTTGTAGAGATCAAATATGCCTAACGTTCTATAAGTGTGCAAGCACAAATTTTAGCATCAATGATGGTTATTTGGAGATAGTTTAATTTGTTAAAACAAGTGACATTTATCTCCATTTCACATTTGATGTGAGTTGTGAGATGTATCTTGTGATATCTATGAAACAATAGGCTAAACTATTATAAATAACACAGTTATCATATTCCCTTGTATTTATTTGCAAGAATATATTCTACTAGATTACTTAAGTATCCCATTGGGATGGTTACAATCAAATACCTCATGATTTTGATGACATCAAAGAATAGAAATGATGGAATGCTACCTTTATCTCATGACTAAAATATTATGATCCTCTTTAGAATCAAGACACTATCAATATAGAGCATTGTATTACTGAAACACTCATCTATAAATTAAGAGTCAAATAATGTGATCCTTGTGCATTGCTTTTTATTTAGATAAATGGGTTTTACAAGGAACCAAAACCCAAATCCAACACAAAATTAAAAATAGAAAGTAGAGTCTAACTAGCCGAAAACCAACTATAGAAACAGGGGATTCACCCTAGGATAGAAAACCACAAAAAATAGACCTAAACAGGGCACAACAACAAAAAAGGATAAGATAGAACTTTCATAAGCTCAACATTTTTCTGGATCACTTTATTATTGATCCATAATAAACCTCGAACTACATGTAACTTGGTGTTTGCTCCTAGTCATAGGGTGCACGGTCTCGTCGATGCCTGCACCTCCTAGTTCATCTTAGTCAAGTTGATATCTGGAGAAGTCTCTGCTCTGGTCATCTGCTCCTTCTGCAAGGCAATTTCTTCATTGACTCTCTCAAGACCCTCAACATTGTTGTGCATGGATTCCTTGCTAAACCTCACCAAACCCTTTAGTTTACTCCTCAGTTTTTGTATCTCTTTGTCCAGCCTATCAATTTTTGCTTCATGTTTAGTCTTCATGATCTTGATATCTTTCACAATTTGTTGGGATATCTTTAGGAGTTCATCTGTCTTATCTGGAGCAGAAATCAAAGTGAAAGTAGCAATGAAATCTTTAATCCCCTATTTCAGAATATTGATTTCCCCAAAAAACCATCGAAATTTTTTTCCTAATACATCAACGAATTCCCCAGGAGCATATCAACATCCTTTTCATCATCGTTGGTCTTGTTGGGGACCACATTGAGGGGGATGTCAAGTTTTATTTTGTTATCCTCCTTATCAAGATTCACCACCTTATTTTCAGTCTTCTGTTTTTTATGATTTTCAAGCCCAAAATGTGGGTCTACAAAACAGGGTTTTTCTTTTTAGCAACCCACCTAGGAGGGCTTTTTCTGCTACTGCTAGTACCAAGAGTGGTCTTTTTCAGAGATCCCTCATCCTCTAAGGGTTTATAATTAGAGTTGTCTGACACCTAGAAATCATTCCAATCTATCACCTTCCAGCCCTCTGCATCATCAAACTCAGTATCCAATACATCATGCACCTCCTGGCTGGCTAAAGACTTAGAGTTTTTCAAAGCAGAGGAGGGTTTGACCTCATGGGCCTTTGCATACTCCATGATTACAAGGATTAAATTGTCATGAAGAATTGTGTTATCCTCATTCTTAGCATGCTTACTAATAGATAACTCCAAAGAAGATAACAAGTAAAACAAAATGAAAATTCTTTTGTCATGTCTAAAATGGTTCAAAATTGTGAAATGGTAACATAGAATGATAGCAAAGTGACCATCGCGGGTAATGTACCTCATAATGAATTCTTCCATGCTCGCATAGAGAATCTAAAGTTCCAGTTGGTTGTAGTCGCCATCCGGGTTCTTCTTAACCCTATTTCTTTCGCTATGTTTATCGTAGACAATAGAGAGGGCTTCTTCCAAGTTCTTCCTTTCCCTAAAATTTTTTCTACCCTCCATACTATGCCTCAAAATCTCGACAATGAAATATTCATCGATTCTGAACTCTGCCCTATACACACACAACACCCCATTATCCCAATTACTCACAAATAAGTCAGTGAGATGATGATTATATCCATGAAGTTTTTGAACAAAGGGCTCCATTCGTCCATCCACAATTTCCCTCCAGAACTCCTCAGACTTCTCCCAAAGCTCACACAAGGACAACTCCATTCTGTTTTATCTCTGTCCATTATGATACTGCTTCTATGAATTTTTTGGACGACACCAAAACTAGACTTCAGGCCGACGCAACACAAACAGAGCCATAGAAACAATCTGGAAACTCGCTTTCTCTCTTTTCAATGAAAAGCCCTACACATGTGATCTATCATCATTAATGTTCAAATGATAAAATATTTTCGTCGTCCTTCCTTGCCAACTCACATAACTGAAATGGAAAGGAATCCCCTTCTTGCCACCACTTTTCATCATCTCTAACCACACTTAGATTAGCCACATGGTCAGTTGGCCTATTACCCTCCCTCAAAACATGTGATATTTTAATATCCTCAAATTTGATCATCATTTCAAAGCACCCATGTATTAAATGGTTAATCATCCAGCTAGGAGTAGATTTTTTGTTCAAGAAATTAATTATATTTAACAAATCTCTTTCCAACCACACCTTCTTAAATCCTCCATGAATTGCCATTTTTCAGCCCAATGTAGGTTGCATTTTCCTCAAGAAGATGGTACTATTGAAACACTAATAGGCATCATTATTGTGCCATCCTTACTATCCACATTGACTCAAAACCTAGACCTATCAAAATGTTTATCTTTCTTAGTGAAAACCCTTCAACAAATCGAGCCATTAAAAGTTGTACAATATATCTAAGAGTTTCGGTATCTATGTCTTTTCCTCAATCTCATGTTGCCTCTTTCACTCAAATTGTTTTTAATGTGGAAATGGTGTACAACAATGTTTTTATGGTTTCACTACTTCTTAATAGAGCTTTGATCACAACATTATCTTTGTATTTTTTATATATGACCTCAACTTGTCACATCCAAACATTATTATGACCTTTTTTGTTGTTATGCAAATGACAAGCTTTGTTCCAGGAAATATTTGAGACTATGGGTGTTCCTTCTTGCATAATTTCTAATCTTATGCCATGTCCTCGGACATTTTATTCCATAATGAATATTTAGAGAAAAATGAGGTAGCTAGGAATAGAGTTGTGCACACGTGTCTTCCTTAAGTTGCTCAAATATCCTCGTAGTTGTTGCATTCCAATAGAAAGAATCATTATTCAACAAATTTATGAGAGGTGATGTAATGCTACCATATTTATTATAAATTGGCAATAATAACTTGTAAGCCCTAATAAAATTCATAGGTTTTTCAAGGTCTTAATAATTTTCCACTCTATAATGGCCCTAATCTTAGGGTCCACCCTGAACTCTTTAGATGACAATTTATGACCTAGAGGTACTTACCTCTTTAACTCCAAATACACAATTGGATGACTTAGCATATAATTTGTGTTTCTCAAGAATGTCTTGGAGTACTCATTTATAATCAAATACATGTTCATAGGTGACAACACAATAAAGTATAATTTTTTGGCCTTAGTGAGCCATGTAAATCAAAACATTAAAAAATATGCATGTTTATGTTACTTATAACAAGTAAATTATTATCCTAAAGTCAAGTTCTAATGGCAACAATAACAACCAATAGCTTGAAATTTCCTTTGACACAAAAGTAGGGACACCTAAATGGGTGTATACACTCTTTTCTTCACATGAGAGGATGGGTAGGGGCCTCCAAGATTGGAAGGATGACCCAATCACCCTCTCCTCAAAAAGCTACACGTAGCTTATGCTAAGCCGAGGATTTTTGTCTCATCTCAAGGGAGTTGTATGGCAAGTATCTTGGGGGCAAAACCAGCTATGCCCTTGCACTGTGAATGATGTCAACAAATCAATCAATAGGGTGGGCCACTAAATAAAGTTTCAAGTCACTATTAAGGGGACTCACCTTACATGATTCTAGTTTGAGACACTTAAGTCTCTATTCAACCACACAACAAGTGTTAGGCACAATTCACTAGACATTGGCTGATGTTGACACCTCTAGCCTAAGAAAGACACGTTAAGATCTAGGTTTTAGCTAGAATTCTTTTTATATATCATCCCAAAGGAAAACCTATTATGATATCGTCCCCTAAATAGTGATTACTTCTCTACAATTTTTTTTTTACTGATTTATCTTACACCCAAAATTTGAGAAAGTGAGGGGAGATGATACTTTCACAACACTTTAGGGTTCTACAACACAAAGTGTGTTATAAGATTACCAAACACTTCAAACAAAGGTTCTTTTTAACGCACAAATTAAAATGTTGTCTAATCTAATGCAAACACACTCCTAATTAAGGGCATAAAATAAAATAGGTCTCCAAAATGGAAGCTTATATGTAGCCAAAACTAACACCTAAGTTATATAGTTAACATGAATAAAAGTAATTTTTCAAAAAAAAATCTATAATTAAATGTAACATTAAATTGACTCATTCTTTTACTTAATACATTATTAATTGAAGCTATAGATAGTTTCATTGATTATTAAAGATAAATAAACTCCCATTCATATTGCAAATTTACCATAAATAAAGAACCAATCATTCCTCTCAATAGCCAAGGATCCATACTCTAACAAGATAATAAAAGTAAGGTTGTTAGAAAAATAAATGTCATAATCTAGAGGATAGTAAAGACATACAATTACCTATAAAACATATATTATAATAGTCTAAACCTTATAATAACTTAACATCCTTATTTATGGTTTTAGTATTAAAAAACTTAGGCTATCTTTACTTACCTACTTAACGATTTGCACTATTAGCAACATGATAGGTATCTAGAGTTTATTATAGAACCTATTTCTATAATGTTGTTATAATAAATAATGTTCAATCTTGAATATATGAATTTCTTAATTTTTGACATTATATTAAAAAATATGGTTGTATCAATATGTTTTAAATAATAGGTCACTAGTACATTTAGATATAATAATAATAATAAGATATTATCTAAATTAATAAATGTTAGCATAAGCAAATGATAGGTTCCATAAAAAATATTCCTTCTTGCCTTCAAATTTACATTCAATTTACTTCCAAACTTATTTTCAAAATAAAACAAAAAAATAACCAAAAAATAATCTTATAGGAGCATCATTCGAGAAACTACCATAGGTTTCTCACTTTCCGGCTGAAAGATGTCCAGCCAAAGTTACTTCGGTCAAAAGGGGTTCGGCCCAAACCATTTCAGCCGAAATTGCTCTAGCTGAACATGCTTATGTGGCATCCTAAGTGGCAACCACGTCATCATTTTTCAGTGAATTCTGAAACTTTTCACTTTTGTTGTATTATTTTGTAGTCAAAATATTTCTTTTCAAAAATCTAAAAATACATTTTTTTGTAAAACTTAAAGTCAAGAATCTAGAAATATAATTTTTTTAATTCTTTGATTAATTTTAATATTATTTATTTTTTTAATATTACATGGAGGTTTTTAAATTTGAGAAAAGGCTGATTTGAAATTTAAAAAATAAAAAATAAATCATATTAAAATATTTGACAAAATATATTTTTCACTAGAGGACAGAATCTTCTTCAAAGGGGTATAATTTGTTTTTTTGATAATGACATACTTAATAGAAAAAAAGTGACGTCGAATGAAAACCATCAAATTCAACTATGTTGGACTTTAAAATGTTATTACAAGGAAAATATACATCCAAATTTTATTTTTTTTTGTTTTTTTTTTGTTTTTTCTGCATTGCATATGTATGTCATCTATTTGGAAAATCAAAATCATAAAAAAATAAGCTTGTTTTCATTTTTTGTTTAACACGGACTAAACCCCCTAATTTTTAGCCTTATTCATTAATAAAAAAATATGTGTTTAAATATATAAAAAAAAATTATCAGTTTTTTTTAAATATTTAAAAAAAATAAAAGGCTTAAAATTCATGAATATTTCTACATTTCATCAGTTACATCATTTTAAAATTCAAATTAGAAATGTCATAATTATAATATCGAAACCGAACAGTTTTAGTTATGTTGGCCACTTCCTTTATAAAATTGTCATAGAGATTTGAGATTTTACCCTAAGATGAATAAGATGAGGTTGATGGTGAAAAGAAGTGTGTATGGTGAAAAGTGGATAATGGATTCAACAATAATATTGAAAGACTAAATGAATTCAACGACAAAACCCTAGCCTAACAGCAACAAAGATCAAACATAGCATATGAAGATTAGCTAAGACAATGCAACTCAACAAAATCAAAAAGATTATACCATCACATGTCCACTAGGGTTTGAATCTCCATTCTTCCTATCTCCATTGATCTTGTTTGATATAGTTGCTCTCTTATTTTAGTGTGCACAAGAGCTCAACAAAGAACGAAAATGTGGTTTATAGCTTGATCGCAAAAAGGGTTTGATTGCATATGAAAGTTCGAATGCATAGAATGTTTTTAATGCTTAGTAGATTGGATAACGAAAGAAGCATCTTCTTATATAGAAGACACTTTAGGAAATGGAGGGATAAGATGAAGAGGTGTAAAAGATAGATGGTCGACTAGGATTAAAGGGTAGGTAGAGGAAATAAGTAAATAATGAGAGGGTAGGTAGTGTAGGAATTAAGAGATGAATGACACGTGTCATGGGTGGAAAAGGCTAATGAATTAATTAAATAAATTAAGATTTATTTAATTAATAAAAGAAGTGTGATCAATTAAATCAATGAAAGTATTTATTTAATTTAGGAAAAGGACAACTTAAATAAATAAAATTATTTATTTAAATGAGGAAGGAGGACTAGAAAAGGCTAAATGAATTAATTAAATAAATAAAGATTTATTTAACTAATAGAAGAATTATGAAAAAATAATTAAATAAATAATAAATAAAAATATTTATTTAATTAGACAGGAAAATTTTAGGTGTCTACATTTTGCCCCTCTTTGAGACAATGCAGGTTGTTGCGTTGTTTCAAAGAAAATAAGATGAACTGATACAAAGTTGCCCCAAGATGGGAATGATATGCCCCCTCAAGAGATTGGATAAATGTGCTTGAAAATATTGCAGACAATCTCTCGATAAGAAAGAAAGGCTAGATAGGACAGATAAGATAGGATAGAGTGACATAGTCACGGGGTAAAGAAGACCGACTCAGTAGACTAGGGCTAGGGTAGTCTATAAGATAGACTATGAGGGGAAACATCCTCATTGTCATCCACACACCTAAGCGATCAAAGTGCAAAGAGAGAAGAGAGCTATCGACAACAATGGTATTGGTGTATAGATTTGATCGCATTTGTCAATATCAGAGGCTAGCAGATGTAGGAGAGCCAGTAAGTACAACAAAACCTCCTTGTACTTTATTGCATTAATTGTTGTCATAAATGCATGTTAGGTAGGGTAATAAATGCACATTACGTATGTCTAAGAAATGTGTCAAGCAAGTCAAAATACATGAAGGCATGTCTGCATTGGTGCCAGGCATGTCCGGGTAGGTTAGGCGCATCCGTGTCGAGTGTAAATGCGTCTATGGTTCAAAAAGTGTTTATGTCAAATGCAAACATGTCTATGAAATGCAGAAACATTTGTGCAGGGCAGGGACATCTATGAACGATAGAGGCACGTCTGTGTGTTTCAGGCACGTCTATGAAATGTAGAAACATCTATAAATTATGTAAGCATGTTTGTGTCATGAATACGCATTTATATCTTCAAGGTCGAATCGACAATTCAGTGATAAACATACATTGTCAATTGGATAAGTTGCTGAGAGGATACACTCAAATAGGTCCTCTAGAGAAGACTAGGATAGTAGATAGGGCTAGGATTGACAATTCTATGATAGAACATATGTTGCCAATCGGGAAACTACTCAAGAGGATACACTCAAGTAGAGGCCCTACGATAGGATAGAGAGAGGAACTTCGTGATGAACAAGGACTACCATAAAAATTGACAATTATGTGATAGAACATACACTGCCAATTGGATTAGGCTAAAATTGATAATTTTGTGATAGAACACGTTTTCAATTGGATAAGCTACTCAAGAGGATGCACTCAAGTAGGTGCCCTAAAAGATAAGATAAAAGAAGCACTTTGTGATGAACAGGGAGTACTACTAGGATAGAGTGGCATATGATAGATATAAGCACTAAGATAAAAGAGCAACACTTTGTGATGAACAGTGAGTACTACTAGGATTGCCACGATTGATTTTCTTGGCTACAAGAGGACCTACCTATGCTAGAGTCATGGGAGAGATTACCTTCAACTCAGGGATTACGACCAAAGCTGACATTGGAGGATAGAGCAGCAAGAGAGGCCATGGGATTACGATACATTATGTATATGCCTGAGTTTTGGGCGAACATGGGGTTGCTGACTGCATTAGTTGAAACATGGAACTCAGAGACATGCACTTTTCATTTGTCGATGGGTGAGATGGCAGTCATCTTAGAGGATGTGTAGAGGATATTGCGGATACTGATCGATGGGGAGTTGGTTCCTTACAATCGACAGGGAGATAGGGATGCACTGAGACAAGTGTTCCAAGATCCATGACTGGAGATGAGGGCATGACATGTGGCTTGGCACACCATGACAGCTACAGGGTTGGCTCTATTGGTAGTGTTGGCAGCAGTGATCAGTGGGTTCCTCTATCCAAACAAGGTGACACGAGGGTTCATTGTGGGATGGGGGTGGGGACTCTGGGAGACATTGGTGACTGAGCACACCAGGTTTGCATGAGACCATGTTTGTTGGCACACTTGTATTATGAGTTGCATCAATTTTTGTATCATGGATCAACAAGATTGGGGTGTGGAGTGACATTATTGCAAGAATGGGAATATGAGCATCTTCCGGTTATACGACTGATAGACTTTAGAGGTAGGGGACATGGGCACAATTATGTGCATTTCTATGATATGATTACTTCCCAGACATGGATTGGGAGGCTAGAGTATTGGCATCGAGTGATTGATGAGGTAGATAGTGTGGTATGTAGGCCTTACCGAGATTGCGAGGAGTGGGAGGATGACACATTCGAGCTACCATACATGTTCAGGAGTAGGTATTTGATCGGGAAGACACCATATGTTATTGAGCGATAGTTGATTGACAGAGTATATAGGTAGTTTGGTAGGATACAATGGATGCCATGGGGTTCATGGATGTATGCATGGATAGTGAGAGATCGGGCTCATTTAGGTTCGGTATTGTCCTATGATCAGGCATTGGCACACATGCAGGAGATGGTTCCCATGCCTTGGGATATTTGGGCAAATGTGGAGGATGCAGGGATGGATGTTGAGTACAATGTATATTGGTAAGATCATCGATTTCCATGGTTGACATATCCAGGAGAGTTGATAGAGGGTGGTGGTGGGGATGGTGGAGATGATAGTGGGGATGGTGGAGGTAGAGGTAGATGAAGAAGGTGAGGTGCAGTAGCAGAGAGGAGGGTAGCTCAGGGGAGAGATGGAGGAGAGGAGAGATAGGCTTATGTAGTTAGGGGTAGAGGTGGACTTCCTTTATGGGTGCCAGTAGCACAGTTTCCTAGACAGGTACAGGGATAGGAGCAGGAATGGGAGCAGCCACAGGGATAGGAGCATGGATAAGGTGAGGATGAGGATGAGGTAGCATCCTTGAGAGATATCTACTAGGGATAGGTAGATGAGATTCAAGATCTAGAGAGGGATGGGGCTAGGCTTAGGAGACAACTGAGAGACACTGAGTGAGAGAGGGATCAGGCTATTCAACGCTACACGAAGGCTGAGGAGGAACTGAGGGCAGGGAGATGGGCAATAGAGGACACTAGGGATGGATATGCCTATGTTTTATAAGAAGGGGATTAGATAGCCTACTGGAGAGACCTTTACTATGGATTTCTTCTACCTAATCAGCAGGATGGGAGCTTTCAGAGACCATTTCGGACTACGACAACCACTGGAGGGAGAGACAAGAGACAGGCATCTAGTGGTGGGGTCATGGGTTTTCCACCATCACATGATAGAGGGGGCATGAGATATGATTCTGGTGTGGGGACTTCTAGGACTTAGACTCCATCGAGGTTGGCTGGCTTTGAGGGAGGGAATTCATCATAGCCTTAGAGGGCTCCCTATGTATCAGTTTTTGTACCATGTTTATATGATGATGTAGACACCTTTGGGTGATTTTGTAGCCATATATATTTTGACATCATTGTATCATGACACTTATGATTTTGATATATATATATATATATATATATATATATATATATATATATATATATATGAGATGATTCATCCTTGCGGCAACTATATGTGATGTTGCTTCTACGATGCATGTTTCTATGTGCTAATGCAATTTATGATTCTATGATGTATGGATGCTTATGATATGGATACAAATATGTACCTGATGATATGCAATATGTTTTTGCTCTTTTATGTTTTTAATATGTTATGCATGATGCAAATGTGAATGTATGAAATGTAGATGAATATGATGAGAATGTGAAATGTGCTAACATGTGGTGTCAGCAAGATGTGATGCAATTGTGATATCTATATGTGTATATGAAATGCTAATATGTGGCAATGCAGGTGAAGACTACATGAAATGCAAATATTTTTGGTGTGTCATCATACTTAGTCATGTGATAGTAGGCTACACGGACTCATGAAGGACGATGGAGGTCAATCAAGAAACATGGATTAAAGATAGAAGATATAGAAGTGAAAGAGCTTCTTTTGCTTTATCATCATTGAGCTTTATTATGGCAAATAGGTTATGACAATCCAAGTATAGGTTTGACCCAAAAATTCATTGTACCCATTTGCATGGAGATCAGACAGTGGCAAACAAGGAGTGACCCAGTTCATACTAGACTCACAACATCCTCATATCCTTGGATAAGTCATAGCATTACTAAGACTCAATCCACGGACAATAAAACAATAGGTGAACATGTCCCATCCTCGCCTTTCTAGTCAAAGACATCCTAGAGACAGAATCTCTAGTAAGAGATATCCCAGAAAAGCTAAAAGACATGTTACCAAAAATATAAAATCAAAATAAAACCAAGACTCAACACCAACATCCATTGTAGTCCTCAAGTTTTAGTGTCTCTTTTCACTTGTATAAGTCTATTTGGTTGTGGTCACAATATTTTCATTCACAAAAGGATAGATAGAATTGAACCATAATGTTGTCTGAGTCTGTTGAAAGAGTTGATTTATTGAAGCCCATTGTTGTTGTATACATCTCATCTAAAACTGACTGAATCTAGCAAATTGATACTTTGTTGCACGGAGAAGGAAGAACTTTATTGCGGATCCATGATGCAAGTGTTGCTTTATTGTGGATTGTGTGCGGATAGACTGAAGAAAACTGGAAGAAATTGTACTCAGAAAGTGTGATGCTCGTAGTTCCACACCCATCACTAGACGTAGGATTTTCCTTAGCCACAGATAGGAGCTGATTTATTATGGATGGAAAGGGGTGAAAAGGGAGGTTTATTATAAATGGCTAACCAATCTTAGGTAGATCAATAACAAGCCATGATGGAAATGGATAAGTTTATTATGGATAGATAGGTTGTGAGTGTGTGCAAAGTGAAAGGATGAGATTGAATCCTGAAGGAGGGAGGGTAAATGTCTCTACACATGGTTCTAGTAACCTAGTTTTCACCATGGTGCTTGCCCAGGGTGCCACTAAAGTGGTTTTCACCATTGGACGAATTTATTTCTCTTTTTTTTTTTGTATTTTTGAATTAGGATATTCCGAAGAGCTATGTGTAAAACCTAGGAAGGTGCATGTTGTTGATAGGATCCTCCAAAGGTTCTCCATCTGGGATTGAAAGCTGATATACATCTGATCCATAGACTGCGGTGATGACATAGGGACCAAGCCAATTTGGTTCGAATTTTCCCTTCTTCTCTCGATCTTGTTGATTTCTTGGATTCTCCTTGAGATATAAGTCACCTACCTCAAATGTACCAGGCTTAACCTTATAATTGTAGCTATGAATCATTCTTTGTTGATAAGCCTTGAGGTGATTAAAAGCAGTTTGTCTTTGTTCATCCAATAGTTCTAGTTCTTGTAACTGAGAGACCCTATAGTCTTCGTCACTAATAATGTTGTGCATAAAGACTTGCAAAGATGGTAATTAGACCTCAATAGGAAAGATAGCTTCAATGCCATAGACAAGTGAATAAGGTGTGGCTCCTGTAGGTGTGTGAACACTAGGGTGATAAGCCCAAAGTGCAAGATTAAGTTGGATTTGCCAATTTCAGCCAGCGTCATCGACTATCTTTTTAAGGATTTTGAGAATGGTTTTACTAGTTGACTCAGCTTGACCATCACCTTTGGGGTAGTATGGAGTGAAGAAGCAATGGTTAATATGGAAATGATCACAAAGGTCACGAACATCCTAGTTCTTGAAGAGACGTCCATTATCTCTGATGATGGAAAGAGGAATACCATAACGACAAATGATATAGTTAAGAATAAATGTAGCAATTTGTTTTCCAGTGACTTGGGTAAGAGGAACGTCTTCAATCATTTTGTAAAATATTATGTGGCAGTGATAATGAATTTGTGGTCATTGGAAGGAGGGTGAATCTTGCCTATGAGATCGAGTCCCCACTGACAAAAGGGCCAAGGAGTTGCAATCAGTTGAAGTTCTTGTGTTGGCGCATGAATAAGGTCTCCATGAATTTGACATTGCTTACATTTCTTGACAAACTGATATGAATCTTTTTCCATAATGGACCAGTAATATCCAGTCCTAATGAATTCAACCACAAAACCCTAGCCTAACAACAACAAAGATCCACCATAACATATGAAGATTACCTAAGACAATGCAAATCAAGAAAATCAAAAAGATTATACCATCACATGTCCACTAGGGTTTTAATCTTCATTCTTCCTATCTTCATTGACCTTGCTTGATATAGTTGCTCTCAGATTTTATGTGTGCACAAGAGCTCAACAAAGAACGGAAATATGGTTGATAGCTTGATCACAAAAAGGGCTTGATTGCATATGAAAGTTCGAATGTGTAGAATGTTTTTAATGCTTAGGAGATTTGATAATGAAAGAAGCATCTCCTTATATAGAAGACACTTTAGGAAATGGAAGGATAAGATTAAGAGGTGTAAAAGATAGATGGTCGGTTAGGATTAAAGGGTAGATAGAGGAAATAAGAAAATAATGAGAGGGTAGGTAGTGTAGGAATTAAGAGATGAATGACATGTGCCATGGGTAGAGAAGGCTAATGAATGAATTAATTAAATAAATATTTATTTAATTAATAGAAGAAGTGGAATCAATTAAATAAATGAAAGTATTTATTTAATTTAGGAAAAGGACAATTTAAATAAATAAAACTATTTATTTAAATAAGGAAAGAGGGCTAGAAAAGGCTAAATGAATTAATTAAATAAATAAATATTTATTTAATTAATAAAAGAATTAGGATAAATAATTAAATAAATAAAAATATTTATTTAATTAGACAGGACAATTTTAGGTGTCTACAGGAAGTAAGCAAATTTAGTGAGTTTGTATAGAAGACAAGTTTAAGCTATGCAAATGAGTGGTATGATTGAGTATTTTAAAGATTATGGATTGAGTCAAAGTTGTTGAGAGAGTTAGCCATAGGATATTAGCAAAGTTTATTAAAAACCTTTTCATACGCCTTTCACATGTAACTCATTATGTGGTAATTTCAAGAAATTTTATGCACATTTAAAAAATAAAAAATTTAAAGAAGTTTATATTTGTAGTTCTCGAGATGTTATAAGTTGTATGTCAGTGTGATTTTTACATGAAAAAATGTGTACACATTGGTAAGCAGTTGACTTTTGAGAATGATTATAATTTTATTTTGTCTCTAATTATAATATAACGGAGAGAAGATTTTCATTAGTATTAGCCATGAGTGTCATTATTTATAGTATAACTAATTATTTTGATTATATTGTAAATGTTATTATCAATTGAATTATTGTATTTTATAGAGTAAGGTAAGGAAGTTGCCTAAAATTATATATTTTATTTGAAGGGGATTTATAATAAATGGTTGTTTTTGGAGAGATTAAACATGTCAAAATGAGAATGGTTTTCTTTTATTAAGTTGATCACATTCTTGAAACCATTCAAGAGGTGCTTGGTAGGATTTCATTGAAGAGGTGGTTTTCCATATAGAAAATGCTAACATATCATCAATGTTTATTTCCAAAATTTATGTAATCTGCAAAAGGAAGTCTGGAAAACCATTGGGTAAGTGTTAAATTTGGAAAAAAAAATAGATTGGTTTTTGAGGAAGTAATGGATAATGCATTATTGATTACTACTGGGTCTCCTAGTTGTCGACTCAAAGTTTCATAGGATGATTGTTGGCATATGCACACTCCAATGAGACATTGTAGGTGATTGAAGGTTTTGTCATTGATGGCAACCTTACAATCCTATGACACCGGCAAGGCAATCCACCGGCACTAGCAAGATTAGACTCTACACCGACACACAGATCACCGACACCGACAATGAAAGGTAGCATACCGGCACAGAGGCCGACAAGATTTTTGTTGTAATATATTTTGTTTATTATTTGTAAAATCATTGTAAGTCGACTTGGCAAGTTGTAAAATGACTCTTATATAAGAGAGATCATTGTAGAACATTTGTAAGTAAGGAAGAGAAATGTAATTAGGCGAAATAAGGCAAACCCTATTATGTGAATTATAGGTTAAGGGTTTATGTAAGAAGCAAAGCAGAAACCGGTACTGGATCTGACATTATAGATGCTATTTAGAAGCAGTACAAGACACTGGATTTATACAATCCATTTTGTAAGTCAGTGAGACTTCCTATTTTGTATTTGAGCAGTGAGCTCTAGGCAGTTGGCCTTCCTGCATGTGCAAGCCCCTCTTGTAGCAGTAATATTCTCTTATTGGCTAGTAAGTGAATATTGTGGGTCACAAATCTCACCGAGGTTTTTCCCACACCGGGTTTCCTCGTTAAATCCTTGTGTTATGGTGTATTTTTCATGTGGCTGTTTTTATCTCTGTTTACTGCATTACTTTCTACTTACCGGTACACAGTATTAATATGCTCTACATGTTTTAAGCTAAGAAAATCTATTAACCGGTTAGATACTGATTCACCCCCCCCCCCTCTCAGTATCTGTGGGAATCCTAGCAATTGGTATCAGAGCTTGGTCCTCTATTTTCATAAGCCTAACAACTTGAGGAAGATCTTAACACCGATAGAGATGGAAAATTTGATGAAGCAACTTGAATGAGCTCTCTTAGACTATGATGCAGAAAAATTAAAAAATATCAAACTTGAAGATGATCTAAAGGCTGCTCAAGATATTATTCAAGCACTTCAAGAAAATCTTACTATTTCAAGAAACAAGAGAAGAGAACTCTGTGAAAAGATGCAAAATGAGAATGATGAAAAAGAAACTCTTAATGATATGATAAACAAGCTGAAACAAGAGAACATGACAACAAAGAATGAGATGTAGGATATGACTATGAGATTTTGTAAAGAAATTGAAGATAGAAAGAAGAATGAAGAAGATTTGACTAGAAGACTAAGTGGTGCTACAAATGAAAACACAAGACTCAGTTCTGAAAATGATTTATTGAAGACAGATCTGATGCACACTCAGAATGACTCCAATGAACTGATGAGGCAGAAAGAAGTCTTAGAAAGAGAACTAGATACTGTAAATCAACATAAAGATAAATTCAAGAAAAGCTCAGAGGAACTTGGTAACTTACTGAATAATCAAAAACCTAAAGGTGACACTTCTGGAATTGGCTTTGAAGTTGGTGAAAGCTCTGGTACTACAAACACACAGGATCATAGAAAACTGGTAAGACAACCTATTGCTTATAAATTTAATGGAAAATGCTTTAACTGTAACAAGTATGGTCATAGAGAAAATCAATGTAGATCTAGAAATTATCAGAATATCAACACCCCCACCGGTCAATGTTCAAAATGCAACAAAGTTGGTCATAACTCCGAGAATTGTAGAATGAATGTAAAATGGTATGTTTGTGGAAGATTTGAACACTTATCTAATCAATGCAGAACACAAACTGACATAGGTTATGGGAAAGCTATTCAGAAGAATAATGTGACTTTCTATGCATGTAACAAAATTGGGCATATTGCTAAATTTTGTAGAAGTAAAGGATCATCGACTGACAACAAAGGTCCTAGTTTGAAAGGAAAAGAAAAGGTTGAAGAAGCTAAGAAAGAATTTTCAAAACAATGGATCGAGAAATCAGAACTGAATGTGGATAGGAATATTACTCCATCGGTAGAACCAAGCAACACTCCACCGACAGAACAGAGTAGCACTCCACCGACAAGATTCTCTTCATCAAATTGAAGAAAGTTTCTTGAGGGTTTGGCAATCAATGAGACATATGCTATTATTCCCTCAATTGATGGTAAGAAGTTGAATTCACTTCTATACCGACAAATATGCTAAGTGGCTACTTAATCGGCAAGCATTAAATGTGGTAGTTGGCAAAATTGACATTATAAATTAATGTTTTTGGCTCCATTTCACTTCACCGAGCATTCAAACATTCGAAGAGCGCAAAATCTCCAGAGCTAAGCATTTTGAGAAAAGAGGCAAAGCACTTCAACAATCAATCCTTCCTAAGGCAGAAAAAGGTATTTATAATCATGGCATCCTCCTCTGCACCATAATTCATAGCAAACCCTAATGTAGTTGAGGCAATCAAACACCCTAGGCTGTATTTTAGCTAGTTCCTGAGATAGCTAAAAAGGATGACAATGTAGGTGCTTTTTCCCAAATTCCCATATGAGTTGTTTATGCAAAAGACCCTAGAATCTATATCCATTGCCATATAGAAGAATT
Organism: Cryptomeria japonica; assembly: GCF_030272615.1. Lineage (NCBI taxonomy): Eukaryota > Viridiplantae > Streptophyta > Pinopsida > Cupressales > Cupressaceae > Cryptomeria > Cryptomeria japonica. The sequence continues at coordinate 237,601,508 of NC_081405.1, forward strand.
GGGAGATGAAGAAATCAAGGACATGTACAAATCTGTTATCTGTGATGATTCTGGTAGAGTAAAACCTGAACACCAAATTATTGAAACCCTAGGATTCACAGAAATTCTCAGCATTCCAGATTTCCCCAAGGAAGTTATTAGGATAGTATTGAGTAGAGTACATAGTGCATTCTTTTGGTTAGATTCAATCCATAAAATTACCAAGGAAGCAGTGAAAGCTGAAATAGGGTTACCCTCCACCGGTAGCAGACCAGACAAACCAAAGAAGGTCTCAAATGACCTAGTAATAAACTTAACTGGTGCAACATCTGACAGAAGGTCTCTAAGGGTTAATTATGTGATCGATATAAATGTTAGATTTGTTAGCATGGTTTTAGGATACAAAGCAACACATGCAAACAAACTTAACTTGGTTTCAAGTTTATGCATAAAAAGTGCACATGATATGGTAAAAGAAAATGTGAAAATTGATGTATGTGAATGGCTAAAGGATGAATTGATTGACAATTTAGGGAAGATCAAGAAGGTTAAGAAAGGAACTTTTAGATTTGGTAATTTACTTGTATGCTTAATGCTACATATAACCAAACAGGTGCCCGATATAGGTAACAAGAACCTTGGATTTGACATACCGATAGGAAAATAATTGTCAAACTTATTCAACAACATGGGTGAAAACAAGGAAAAGAATATCAATGAGTATTTTCAAGCACTAAAGGCCAGAATGAACAAAAGAGTCAAACTATCACAGGAAATTGTTAACAAATATAAGGATGATATATGTTTTGTAATTAAAAACGATGACATCTGGATGGAAGCAATTATCCTAAGAACAATTTGGGTTACTAAGATGGGTTATGAGACTGATGACCACATCATTGAAACATATGCAAAAGCTCTTCTGGAAGCACCAAATGAACCTAAGGAAGAAGTATTTGGTAGTGCTGAGACCATTGAAAGCCAAATTCAATCTAAGAAGAGAGTAAATAAAGTAGAAGCAACTGTGAGAAGAGGTTCAAGGCAGGCTAAGGCTATAAAAGAAGATGTACTGAAATAAACTAGTATCACTGAAGATGAGTTATAGGCACAACAACCAAAAACTCACCTATCACCGGTAGCAACTTCTTCAGAGAGTGACAAGCCAGCTGAATTTAAAAGAGTTGTAAGGAAAAGACAACCTTCACTGGTATCCACACCCTTGCCTAGAATAACTAGACAAAAACAACAGGCAGTGAGGTCTCTGGTAAAGAATACAACCCCAAAGAAAAAGCTAACACCTAAGAAGAAAAGGACTAAACAAAACATTGCTCTGATTGACAAACTGATGGATGAAATCACATAAGAAGGAAAACTCAAGAACATAGAAAAATTATATGATACACTATCAGCAGATGAGAAAGAGCAAGTTGAAAACAGTGTTATTTTATACCTGGATATCTATAAGAAGTTTTTGATGGAAGTTGTAGATGAACTACCAATGAATTATTCAAAAGACTAGAAGCAAGAAGACAATCTGTTGTAGAACTTGACAAGAAGATCAAAATTGAAATATTACTTGTTGTCTACCCAGTCAATTCTCCAAAAGAAATAGATGATCTGATTGCAAAGGCCAATCGGTCAGTATTCTCTACTGCACACCAACATATTGCACTAATGGCAGGAAGAGTAAAAGATGTAACAGAAGAAACAGAAAATGGATGGGATATATTCCTTGTGGAGAAGGAAAAGTAGGAAGAATACAAGAACCCCAAGCCTATCAAAGTCTATCAGAAGGACAAAGATAAAGGTAAAGGAAAGGTTGGTGGACCTCCTAGTATCAAAATAAAAGATAACTTATCCCCACCGCCTCTGATTACTCCACCGGTAACAACAATAGAAGACCAACCGAAAGATGAAAGTATGGATGTATCACAAGAGGATACTAATCCTAATCTTGAGGTACTATACACAGTGGATGTTGATACTCAAAAGGTCAACATTGCGATAAACAAGGACACAACTGGTAAAACTGACATGGCTAGTGAGCCACCAGCAGCTGACAACACTATTAACACTAAAGGTAAACCAGGAGATGATAGCACAAGGAAATAGATAGAGACACAGACAGAGAAACAAGCATAGCAACAGGCTCCGGAATAGGAACAGGTTCATGTGGAAACAGTGCCACCAGCAACAGGAGAAATACAAAAACCTTGCTTAAGGAAATGGAAACACAGACTGACCTACTAGAGGTCACTACAAGCATGGTTACTTCCTCCACAGGCGGAATTCAGAATGTTGGTTCCTCCTCAGTAGGCTACAAATCAACCAATGTAACTGAAGTTCTTTTAGATTCTTTGAAGAAAATAACTGATTGTAGTTCACAAGCTTATAAAGCTATAGATGACACAATCCCAATTTTGAGGATGATAGCTCCAAAATGCAACATAGATAATAAGGATTCTTTGAGTCAACTTGACACTTTGTTGAAGTATATTACTGACAACACAGTGACAATTGAACAAATAAAGGAACAGGCATTCAAAGACAAGTTGGAAATTGAAAAAATAGAATTTTTTTTAGGATCAGATAAAGAAGTGTACTAGGGAGTTTGACACACTTCTACCGGAACTATGTAACATATTGAAGGAATTTACAAATTTGTACAAAGATACTTGCAAGACAAAAATTTTGACAGTGGAAATAGACAAGAAAATGAGCAAGATACAAGAAGAAATTAATAAACTTACTGACAATTTTGTTAATTCACCTGATACATTATCAGTTTTTGAGCAAAAGGTAACTAGTTTTGAGGTAAAACTACTGAAGCTAGAGAGAGAAAAGGAGAGGATAATAAACAAGGCTAAAAATCTGAGACTAAGACTAAGTCCAAGACTGGACTATCTAGCATCCTTGAGAAAGGAAATATCTGAGGCATTAGTACAAGGACAGAAAACACCGGTAGAGCATATGCAGCAACTCACCGGTACAGTTCAAAGAACAGAGGCAGCAATAAAAGACAATAAGAAGTTTATGGAAAGCATAAATTTGGTTTTGGCAGATCTCTTTCAAATTGTAACCACCCAACTACAAGGTTGAGACAAAAAACTACAACTCTATTGACACCTTGACAACCTTTGTCATTGATGCCAAAGGGGGAGTAGTAGTATGAGAAAATAATCAGCAAAAGACTTATTTGCTTAGGGGGAGCTCACATATTTTTGGTAATATTTTTTGGTACACATTTTTGGATTACAAGTTTTGGAATTTTCTCATGAGTGTTGCCATCAATGCCAAAGGGGGAGATTATTGGCATATGCACACTCCAATGAGACATTGTAGGTGATTGAAGGTTTTGTCATTGATGGAAACCTTACAATCCTATGACACCAGCAAGGCATTCCACTGGCACTAGCAAGATCAGACTCTACACCGGCACACAGGTCACCGGCACCGGCAGTGAAAGGTAGCATACCGACACAGAGGCCGACATGATTTTTGTTGTAATATATTTTGTTTATTATTTGTAAAATCATTGTAAGCCAACTTGGCAAGTTGTAAAATGACTCTTATATAAGAGAGATCATTGTATAACATTTTTAAGTAAGGAAGAGAAATGTCATTAGGTGAAATAAGGCAGGCCTATTATGCGAATTATAGGTTAAGGGTTTATGTAAGAAGCAGAGCAGAAACCGGTACTGGATCTAGCATTATAGATGCTATTTAGAAGCAGTACAAGACACTGGATTTATACAATCCATTTTGTAAGTTAGTGAGACTTCCTATTTTGTATTTGAGCAGTGAGCTCTAGGCAGTTGGCCTTCCTGCATGTGCAGGCCCCTCTTGTAGCAGTAATATTCTCTTATTGGCCAGTAAGTGAATATTGTGGGTCACAAATCCCACCAAGGTTTTTCCCACACCAGGTTTCCTCGTTAAATCCTTGTGTTATGGTGTGTTTTTCATGTGGTTGTTTTTATCTCTGTTTATTGCATTACTTTCTACTTACCAGTACACAGTATTAATATGCTCTACATGTTTTAAGTTAAGAAAATCTATTAACCAGTTAGATACTGATTCACTCCCCCTCTCAGTATCTGTGAGAATCCTAACAATGGCATCCATTGGCATTATTCAATCCATTGAATCATGTTTGTTAGCACTCATAATGGGATAGGAAAACATCCACACTTACATTAATGTTATATTTTATTTTTGTAGGCCCAACATTAACACACTAGAAACTTTGGCACTTGAAATAATTCTTCACTTTAAGAGTGTTTTAACCCCACCAAATTTGTAGAGTCCATAAAGTTTTTATAGAGATATGCTAGCATTGTAACAAAGGAAATTGGTGCTAATGTAGAATATTCTATCTAGAATATTCCTATAGATAGGTTTTCTCATTGTAGATATCTTGCTAGGATAATGATTTTTTCGGTGTACAATCATGCATATGATCTCTTGCTATGATTCTAGGAAATAATTTCTATTCTTGGTGGCAGTGCACTCTACTATACATTTGTACATTCTATCCAGGTAATTAGTTAATCTAGTTTATCCTTCAACAATTAATTTGTGCTATATAATTAATATTTCAACAATTATTCTTGGTTCCCACATGCCATCAAGTCTCAATCTAGTATCACTGAAAATTTATTTTTAGTCAAGGTGCATTAATTTTGCATGTAGAGAGACAAAGTGTTGTAGAAGATTATAAACCTTTGTGAGCCACTACTCTTGTGTTCTTCTGAAATCATATTTATTGAAATAAAAGTTCTAGGGTGAAGGAACCATCTCAATTATCACTCTTGTTTGGGCATTGTCTCTTTGTTTTGATAATAGTCTCGTGTTGCATGCATGTACAATGACTATCAAAACTATCAAAGGCATGTTTTGAGATTTGTGTGGCATAAGAGGAATCGACTTTATTTTTATTAACTATCACAACTTCTAATTCTTACATTGGTATATTACCGAAGCAAATTAAAAAGGAAAGTTTTGATATTTTGACACCATTTTTTTATCGCTTAAGTAGGGAAGGACCTGATCCCAAATTATAGCTCATCAAGAAAAGAAACATAAATAGAATGAGCCAAAAAGGCCTCACAACTAGTCTAGATGTAGAACAAATACTAAACAAACTAAACTAACAAACTAAAAAATAGGAGAATATATTTTAACAAGCAACTAGTAGTAGGCCAAAAACATTAGTAGCATAAAAAAATAGAATAGAGAAAAAAATGAACAACAAAACCAATGAGTAAATCATCTTATGAGGTTCTAATTGGTAGTAAGGGAATCCAAGCATCCCTCTTGCAAGCCTCTCTTTGTCCTTGTATTGTCTTCTCTTTACTCTTCCTTTTCATCTTTAGCCTCCCTGCCCTATTCCTTGATCTATTTACTAATCATAGACCTTCTTGGAACAAACCCCATAATGAATTTGTTCATAATACCATTAGTCATATTAATGATAGCATTTACACCCTATTCAAGTTTTTTTTTAATTTTCCAATTAATCTACTCCAATCTCTCCTCAAGCTTAGTGACATGGTTCTAAAGCTAAAAAGCTTGATTCTTTAGAGAGATTAGCCCTATTCTCTCAAGTTCCAATATTATTGTTCTCGCCATCCAAATGATAACTTTGATGTCTTGATTATCATCCTTCTCTCTATTCTCATGCTCTTATTTTTTTCTTTCATCTTCTTTCTCTTCCTCTTCAATTTATTTTTCATCATTTTATTTTCTTCCTCTTCCACATAATCTTCATCTTCATCTTCGGTGTCCTCGTCCTCCAGATTATCCTCACTAACTTCAACTACCTCATTATCAAAATAAGTAGGGTACACTGCAGGGGAAGAAAATCTAGTTTGTTTCCCTTTATTTTATATTTCTTTGGCAACATGGGCCACATTCTCAATTCTAGTAGATCTATGACCATCATACGTATTAATTTTTAAAATTTTATTCTTACCTCCTTAAGTATTTTATTTGGTTTATTCTTCCTATAAGCAATTCTTGTTTGAATTAACTTGAATCTTGTGTCATTAGATATCAAGTTAATTCTCACACAGAATTAGCTATGACTGATAACTAATTTTTACCTACATCTATAAATCGTAATTGTATACACATAAAATTGGCTATGACTGATTAAATAAATATTATATATTTATTTAATAGTTATTCTTCTATTAAATAGTTAATTTGAAAAGATTAATTTATTTAATTCATTTTAGTGTCTTTCTATTAATTAATTTAATTAAAATAATTTATTAATTAATTCATCTATTCTATTCCTCTAAATTATTTAATATCTAATATTTAATTATCCTTTTAACCAAGTTAATTAAATATCTAATATTTAATAGTTATTCTCCTATCCTATAGTCTCAAATATTAAATAATTTCTTAAATTATTTAATCTTTCTTATCCAACTCACCTTCCATCTCCACTTCATCTTCCCTTTGCCAACTCATCCATCATGTGGCTAAGGAAATTAATATTTCTTAAATATTAATTCATCATTTATCTCCAACCACCAAATTCAATGAATATTGTGTACGTACACATATTTCATAACCATCTTCTATATTCTCTCCAACACCCCCTACATCTTAGGAAGGACTTGAGTCCACTTGTCCTCTGATGCCTAAATCTTCTCCAACCATCCCTAGATTCCTTCAGTTAGCAACCCAGTCAAGGTGAGATGAGTGACAATTGTCTTCTCCTTCTCCCTTTCTCTCAACCTTCACCCTTGCTCACAGCCATCCAAATCTGCAGATCTAATCATGACCATTGATCTAAGCCACATCATCTCATCCTCTCAAGGTCTATAGAATCAAGAGCTTCAGTTGAGAGAGAGTTAGACTTCAAGTGCATTTTCAAGAAAATCATTTGTAAAACTTATGCATCCATGAGTTTTAATCTTGAAGAAAATAGAAATTATCATTTAGCATAATCATGTAGTATTGCATATCATAGTATTTGTGAACTATCAATTATCAGTCCATTCTTCATATGCCATCTTGGAATCTATCAGTGCATTGTCTGAGAGCACACCATCTGCAACCAGGAACAGTGGAGTTAGGACACAATGAGACATAAATCATGAAGGTAATAATAGTATTTTTCTTTTATATGTATTTCATGTAGTTTCATTGGTTGAGTTTGGATTTCCTGTAGCATTTCCTTTGTATATTGTGAAACTAACTTGTTACAAGTAGCATCTGGATGATGAAATTCAAGTCGACACAGTAATCAAATCCATTCATAAGTTGTATTCATATTACACCTAAAGTATCTCCTGACAAAGGTGTCAAGCCCTTATCACACTTCGAGTGAGACCTAAAGTTGTAAAACATTGCACATATAAACTACAAGAAGACACTAAAAGAAGTAAACTTGCAAGTAACCTTGAAGGATAGACACAAACTCAAAGGTGATTCTTTCTTGGCAAGGCAATGAATAAAAGAGTTTTGATTAAGTGAAGGCAACATACATATGAAATTACTTTGACAATGTATAAATTGTGTTTGTCCTCTCAAAAATTATGTTTGGAAGATGGGTAAGTGCACCAAGATGGTATGCAAAAAGGGGGGTATAAGTGGACACTTTTTTCCAGAAATCGGGTAAACCTGAACTTGGAGGAGAAAGTTGAGAGTCATCCACTCAAGATTTGAAGATACTCAAAGAACAAGATTATAGTAATCTGAATCTAGTTTCCAAACTTCTAATTTTTTTCAAAATTGGATAAGATTAAAGGGGTAAAATCCTCCAGGCATGAAAAATAGACCCTGGCTTTTTCTAGGCAAACATAACATAGTGTCTGATGTGCACATCAAAAAAGTCATAGTTAAATTTAGTATTTTGACAAATCCTTTGGTAGAAAGATAGTTAAGAGTGAGCACTAAAAGTTGTGTATTTTTTTTGTTGTTGTAGTTGAGTATTTTTTTAATGATTTTTTGAATTGAGCACATCCTAAAAATTAGGTACCTATTTGTGCAGGAAGCATAACTTGCACCAAAACAATCAAAACTACAATTTTAAAAAAAAATTGTAAAGAATAAAATTCTCTACAATAATATATAAAGTTTTTAAAATTTGGATTAGTAGATGAAAAGTTATTAAAAAAATGGTACACATATGTCTCTGAGAACTATGGAGACACTAGTAAAAGAAATTCAACAATAATATGTTATTGTTGTTCAATTTTTTTTTTTAAATATATGGTTAGAAAGCTCAGAAGATGGGTGAAAATATGGTGGTAATTTCATAAATTCCCAGAGTTTGAAATGTAAACCTAATGAGGACAAACTCAAGAAACTAAGTTGATAAAACAAAACACATCAAAAGGAGGGAAATGGAGGGAAATCAAACTTCCAACCCATAGCTTTTTCATACAAGCCTATTCGCAAGCCTAAATAAACTAAAGCGCATACGAGGTATTTTGAATATGAAGCGTGTATGGGGTTTTAATAAACAAAACTATGTATGGGGTATTTTGACTATGAAGCTCGCGTGCGGGGTTTAAATAAACAAAAATGCCTATGGGGTTTTAAGAAGACAAACCGTGTATGGGATTTTAAGAAGACAAATCGTGTGCGGGGTTCAAATTGGTATAGTTGAATTGGTAATATGGACTTGTATGCAATTCATTTATCATTCCATTTGGTTTTTCAGTGTGATATATACATAAAATACATTTGATTATAAAATACAAAGAGAAATGTCACTTATACTTTAAGTTATATTTTATGTATATATTGTCAGGATGTTTGAGAGTGGTTTCACATCTCTAGGAGTCATGATGTAGATTCTAGATTTTAGGAGATTCTATAATTTTTTAGACTTAGTGAAATTTCAATAATCAGTAGGCTTGTATCATCATTCACTTTCTATCTCTTTATCTCACACTATTTGTCTCCCATCAGCTCTAGACCTATATATTTTCCTATCTCTCTCATCCTCTCTTCACCTCTCTCTATCTCACTCTCTCCTCTCTCCCCAAGATTTAGATATTATAATTTCTCAAACATAATCAAATTTCAGTAATCACTAAGCTCTTATTATCTACATAATCTACCTACCTTTTTGCACTCCCCCCTTAAAATATTTATCTAAATACCTACATAGATAGAGAGAGGTACAAAGAGAAGGAGAGAGAGATATAGATAGGTTAGATAGATAGAAGTGGAGGTGATATATAGAGAGAGGGAGAGAGAGTATGAAGGGAAGGATGTAGAGAGTTAGGGGAGTAAAAAGTACTATGGGATGAAAACAGTGGTAGGTAGAGAGAAGGAGAGGGATTTTTAAGAGTGTGAGATAAAGAAAAATAGATAGGGAAGCAAGGAGGGATGAAGCGACAAAGACAAAAGTAGATAGCCCTGCCTTCCTCCCTCCCTCACTCTCACTTGAGATCTCTCTCTCCCCATCTCCTTCCCTCAACCCCTCCCTTCTCCATCTCTCTCACTTCAACTCTCTCTCAACCCCTCTCTTCCATAAACCTCACTCTCTCTCTCTCAACCCTCTTTGTCACCTGGGCTCTTTCTCTAGTCTCATACTCATTTTACATCCCTTCCTCCCTCTCACTTAGTCTCTATCTCTCTCTCTTAGGTTAGGAATGGGAGGGAGAGAGGGAGAGAGAAGAGAGAGAGGATGGAGGGAGAGAGGGAAAGAGAGGGTGAGAGGGAGAGATACTTGAGAGATAAAGAAAGAGTGTTAGAGGGAAAGAGAGAGAGACTTGAGATAGAAAGAGAAAGGGAGAGAGGGAGAGAGGAAAAGAATGTGAGAGAGAGACACTTGAGAGAGGTGGAGAGAAATAATGGGAAGGAGAGAGGGAGAGGGAAGATAGAGGATGGGGGAGAGAAAGAGGGAAAAATGAAGAGAATAGGAAAGAGAGACACCTAAGAGAGAGGGGGGGAGAGAGACCCCGTAGAGGGAGAGAGAGGGAGATAGAGGGAGATAAGGGTAGAGAGGGAAATAATGGGAGGGAGAGAGGGAGAGGGAAGATAGAGGATGGGGGAGGGAGAGAGGGAAAATAAGGGAGACAGAGGGAGAGAGAGACACCTAAGAGAGAGAATGGAAACAATGGGAGAGAGAGACACCTAAGAGAGGGGGAGAGAGGAGTGAGAGTTAGAGAAAGAGAGTGAGAGAGAGAGTGATAGAGAGAGTGAGAGAGGAAGGGGATGGAGAGAGGGAAGAGAGAGAGGGATGGGGAGGGAGAGAGAGAGGGAAAGAATGGAGAGAATGGAAATAATGGGATAGATACACCTAAGACAGAGGGAGAGAAACACCTAGGAGAGAGGAAGAGAGAGATAGAGAAAGGGAAATGGAGGAGTAGGGAAAGATGGAGAGAGAGAGAGAGAGAGAGAGAAACACCTAAGAGAGGGGGAGTGAGAGAGATAGAGATAGAGGGTGAGAGGGAGAAGGGAGTTGGGAGGGAGAGAGGTAAAAAGAGCTAGAGGGGATGAGATAGAGACCATATGGTGTCCTAAGGGGTCATATGGTGTCCTATGACCCCTTAGGACACCATATGGTGTTGTTATTGATTGTATTGTGTCCTAAGGGGTCATATGGTGTTCTATGATCTCTTAGGACACCATATGACCCCTTAGGTGTCGTTAAGGGTCATATGTTGTCATATGACCCCTTAGGACACCATGTGGTGTCATTAGGGGTCGTATGGTGTCCTAAAGGGTCATATGGTTTCCTATGACCCCTTAGGGCACTATATGACCCCTTAGGACTCATATGGTGGCATTATGGGTCGTATGGTGTCTTAAGAGTTCATATGGTGTCTTAAGAGCTCATATGGTGTCCTATGACCCCTTTGGACACCATATGACCCCTTATGTGTCTTTAGGGTCATATGGTCTCCTACAAACCCTTAGGAGACCATATGACCCCTTAGGAATCAATATTGTGTCGTTATGGGTCGCATGGTGTCCTAAGAGGTCATATGGTGTTATATGACCCCTTAGGACACCATTTGGTGTTTTTATGGGTCGTATGGTGTGTTAAGGAGTCATATAATGTCCTATGACCTCTTATGTGTCGTTATGGGTCATATGGTGTCACAAAGGGGTCATGTGGTGTTCTATGACCCCTTTGGACACCATATGACCCCTTAAGACTCCATATGGTGTAGTTATGGGTTGTATGGTGTCCTATGACCCCTTAGGACTCCATATGGTGTCTTTATGGGTTTAATGGTGTCCTAACCCCTTAGGACACCATATGACCCCTTGTGTTGTTAGGGGTCATATTGTCTCCTAAGAGGTCATATAGTGTCCTATGACCCCTTAGGACACCATATGACCCCTTAGGAGTTGTTAGGGGTCATATTGTTTCCTAAGAGGCCACATGGTGTCCTATGACCCCTTAGGACACCATATGACCCCTTAAGACACCATACGACCCATAACATCACCATATGGTGTTCTAAGGGGTCACAGGATGTCATATGACCCCTTAGGACACCATACAACCCATAACAACACCATATGGTGTCCTAAAGGGTCATATGGTGTTTTGCGACCCCTTAGGACACTATTTGGTGTCATTATAGGTCCTATGGTGTGCTAAGGGGGTAAGTGCACCAAGATGGTGAACAAAAAAGTGGCCACATGCAAAAAAAATAATGAAATTTCTCATAACCCATGCATGTTCTGTGGAATTCAAAAACTTACTAGGATTGGTAACACCAAGCCTAGCCAAAAGTAATATAAAAAAAAAAAATTCCTTAAAACCCATAGGGTTTTAAGGAACAATTTCTCATAACCCATACCTTGTTATGCAAAACTAGAAATTTTGGCCTAAGTGTTGTATAACCCGTATGGGTTATGTAGAACTAGGAACCAAAGAGGAAGTGGGGAGAGAGAGAGAGAGAGAGAGAGAGAGAGAGAGAGAGAGAGAGAGAGAGAGAGAGAGAGAGGGGAAGGGAGAGAGAGTTAGAGAGAGAGAGAGAGTTAGAGACAAAGAGAGAAGGGGATAGGAAGAGAGGGAGAGAGATAGGGAAAGAAAGAGAAGGGAGAGAGGGTGAGAGTAGGATGGAGAGAGAGAGAGTAGGGGTAGGAAAAGAGGGATAAAATAGTATAAGGATAGGGGTTGGGAGAGAGAGTTAGAGAGAGAGAGAGAGAGAGAGAGAGAGAGAGAGAGAATAGGATAAGATATCGAGAGGGGGAGGGGGAGGTAGGGGAGAGAAAGAGAGAGCAAGGGGAGAGGGTGATAATAGGATAGGATAACAAGAGAGGGAGAGAGAAAGAGAGAGCAAGGGGAGAGGGTGATAATAGGATAGGATAACGAGAGAGAGAGAGAGAGAGAGAGAGAGAGAGAGAGAGAGAGAGAGAGAGAGAGAGAGAGAGAGAGAAAGAGAGAGAGAGAGAGGGTGAGAGACATGAGGTAGAGAGAGAACAAGAAGGAGAAGAGACTGAGACACTCGACAAAGAGAGAAGTGTGAGGGGGAGAGAGATGGGATAGAACTCAACGAGGATAAGTAGGGCTTGGAATAGACAAAGACGGTGATGGGGGAAGGAAGATGAGAGAGAGGAAAAGAAGAGAGAAATGCATCTATACAAACATATATACATATATCTATATATAACTATAGATATGCATATATACATACATATAAACACATATTATATATGTATGTCTATACATATGTATAGTAAATTCTAAGTTTACAATCATACATTTCGATGTCTTCATAACTCGTATGGTTTTTGTGAAACTCAAAATTATGTTTTTCATAACTTGTACTAGTTTTTTGAAACTCAAAATTATGGTTTTTCATAGCCCGTATGAGTTTTGTGAAACTCAAAATTATGTTTTTCATAACCCGTACAGGTTTTGTGAAACTCAAAATGATGGTTTTCATAACCCGTACTAGTTTTATGAAACTCAAAATTATGGTTTTTCATAACCCGTACATGTTTTGTGAAACTCAAAATGATGGTTTTAGTTCTACATAACCCATACGGGTTATGTAGAACTATGAATGGTACTTTTTGTTTTTCAAAACCGATGTAGAGGAATAATGCAAATGAGTAGTTTGTCTTGGTTTCTTCTCAAGGGTTTACAAATGGCACCATTCAATGGTCCAATCTCCAAGACCTTCCAAAGGCCTTTCAAGCTTGTCTCTAATCCTTCCCAAGGATCCCCACAACACTGACAACTTGAATCAAATGAGGAGTTTCCCAATCACAACTCCGACTACCCTTCTTTACCAAGCCTACTCACTACACCAAACGCTCTACGAAGTGGATCTTTGAATAAAGGTGATTGCAGACATATCTATGGTATTTTACATGTTTTTGATGACAAATTCAAGGTTTATAAACATTCAAACCAACCCTTTCAATCCCTGATTACAAAATACCCTTAGCAACCTAGTGGACAGGGCTAGAAGGAATTAGGCCTAGTTTTTTTTGTTTTTTTTTACTTCATTTGCATTTTCCTTGAACAAGCCCCCCAAAAAATTGGATATTCTAATACCCTTTTGGAAGAATCACAAAAATCCAAGGAATTGCATCTGGTTTTGGTCGGCAAGTATCTAAACCCTAATATGGCCTATTTGCCCTTCCCTGGGTGGTATGGTATATTTGTTATGAAAAACTTCACTAGTCAAAATGGATTGCAATAAAACCTTTTGTAAAATGTCTACACATGTTTATGGGTCACTTTAATGCCAACTTGAGTCATTGTTTGGTCCACCTTCATTGGTTTACACACCCTTTTACCCCTGCACAGACTTGTCACATGGAGAATGCCAAGTCTAGGGCATCATCTTAAAAATAGAAAATCACACTCCCTCCTCTCAAAACCAAGTGAAAAAATTAGTATACATGTTATTTCATCATTCCCCAAGGTTTCCGATTTTTCCCATGGTGGAATGATGAAATATGGCTCTTTTTGCATCCAAACCCTAGGTTCTAGGGCTTTTCCCAGGCAACGGGGATATAAATTCAATAACTTCTTTATTTTGATGTTTCAGAAGCCCACACTAGAATAAAATGAAAGATAAAACATAGGAGAACATTTCCCAATGGTTCAAATCATGAATAGATCCGTACAATTCTGTACAAAACCAAAAGAACAGCGAAAATATAGTAAAAAGATAGTTTTTTGATAGTTTGAAAGCAAGAATTCTTCTTCTTTAACTCCAAACGAGCCATAGTGAGTTCCAAAGGCTTATATGACACCTACAAATAAGTCACAACCTCCTCCAACAGTTAAGAGCAACCTTTTAACCATTGGAAACCATGTTTTGAATATTTTGTCAATGTTGCCTAATGCAACATGACAACTTTTGACAACAAAGCAAAACATGAAACATGCCTTCATGATGATAGTATAAAGTGGACCTATAACCCATATATGACCCATAAACACCAAAAACATGAATGAAATGCCCAAATAAGGCCTTTGACCAAGTTGACCAATCTTGGTTGCCTTTGGGCTTATTACATAACAAAATTGCTCAAACATAAATGTAAATTATCAAATAGGACCTAGCCATCAAAGGCCCATCCCGAGACATTATTGGACACCTTACAACATATGCAAAAGAAGGTGGACTCCTTTGTGGTTCCCTTGCACCATACTCCCCGGGTTAAAGGAACTCAAGTCCCTTGAGCGGCTAACCGAGTGATGGTAGTCCCATGCTTAATGACATCATTTTCAGACATCCAAGTGGCCTTAGAATCAGGGAGGCCCTTCCACTTGATTAGATACTCTTTTTAGACTCCTTTCCTTTTGTTTTTTATCACCTTAGTATCTAGAATACTCTCTGTAGTCACACAAATCTATCCAAATTAATTAAATAAATATTAGCTATTTATTTGATTAAAAATCCACTAGCCATCAGTTAATTAAATAAATATTTAATTAATTCATCCCCAAACATTCTTCTATTAATTAAATAAATTATTCAATTTATTTTAATTAATTCATTAAATCAAATTCCAATCAAATAAATAAATAAAATCTATTTATTTAATTAAATCCCCTATTCCTCTTTTAAATAAATTAAATAAAACATTTATTTAAATCATTATACTACCCCCCCCCCCCCCACTTGCATTTTCCTACAAATGCAACTTGCACACATTTATTGAAATAAATGAATTTTTATTTTAATAAAATCCTATTTTCCCTCACCCACCAAATCCACTTGCAAAGATCTAATCCCCTTCTAGATTCTTCTAACCCCTTCCTAATTAGCCTAATCCATCCCCTAATTATTGTCACATTCCTAAGCAAAATGGAGTCACTTCTCAAAGACTCCAAAGTCTTTGAAAAATATTTAATGCTTTGTGTGTTCAACAAATTAACCCCCAAAGTCTTACATGACCATTTATGGCTCTTACATGACCATTTATGGCTCTTACATAACCATTTATGGTTATTTCAAACTTGTCTCCCCAAACATTTATTGTTTTGACTATATTCATCCATTTCACATTTGCACAAGAGTTTATCCATTGGATAAAAGCTTTATTCTTTGAGTAAAGAGTTTATTCATTCAACCAACCTTGACTTTAACTCCCAAAGTCATATCAGGCATTTAATGCTTATTCCCTCTCCTCTCAACCTATCTCACATTGACACTTGTCATCCTGGGATTGGGTTGAAAGCCCTCACATGGATTTGAAATCATTCAATCCTGACCCTTGTTGAGATTGCTCAATCTCAACCATCCATTGCTCCATTTTTCCTATAAATAGAGCCCATTTCTTCATAATTCAAATCCTGAAAACTTGTATGCATTTAACCTATAGGCATTTTAAGAGAGCATTTAGCATAGTAAACTCATATATTGTCATTTTGGTTAAAATAAATCATTTTAGCATCAATAGCATAATATTAGCTTTTCATTTTACATTTAGAGCAATATTATAATCTCAATCCTCCATAAGCATCCATAGTGCAAAAAGCTGCTGAGAGCTACACTATTTTGGAACTTGGAGAGGAGAGGAACAAGGGAGAAGGAGCTAAGGCCATGCTAAGAGGCAGTTGGAGATGCCTCATAATCTTTGTTTCATTTGTTAGATACATTAGCATGCTTTTAGTGTCTCTCTTGATATGCCTGTTTAGATTAGTTTTTGATTGACTAACACTAACGATTTTCTTGTGTCTTTTGTGTTATTTTTCATTTGCTAACCTTGTCCATTTAGGAGGGCATCATTTGGTGAACCCGACATGAATCGAAACACCAAATTTTTTTATTTTTTTTAGCAAACTAACATGTTCGACTGTTGAAAGTGTCACACAGGTTGCGCTCTGGCGCTATTGAACACATTTTAGCACTACCGACATTTGTGTTTTAGCGCTATTGTTCTTACAATAGCGCTATTGTACAAATTTTAGCGCTTTTGGTACTGTTTTAGCGCGTTTGCCGTTCTTCTAGCGCTATTGATAAACTTTTAGCGCTTTTGCCTCTCTGTCCTTGCCATTCTTTCAGCGCTTTTGTGTTAAATAGTGCCTCTGTTCAAACACAGACTAGCGCTATTGTAACAGAGAGTTGCACGAAAATTCTTTGTAACCAAAAACCATAAATTTTAGGCTTGTAGAAGCCCACCAAAACATGTGGATTTTTCTAACTAATTATCTTTTGTGCAGGTTCTAATCTTTTTTGTGCAGGGGAAGGAGTTAGTTTAGATGCTTTAAAGTTTCTTTTTTTTTACTTTCTTTCAACAAAAGTTGGTTAAAAAGAATCCATTCTTCCTTCTTGTACAAGTTAAAATAAACCTCACATCTTATTTTGGAGTGCATAAAATGAATCTCAAACTTGTTTTTGGTGCTTAAAAGAAAATTCATCTTTCTTTATTGCAAGGTAAAAAGAACAACAACTTCAAATTTTACTTTCATTGCAAGTTAGGGATACATTTTATTTTGGTGCTTAAAATCAACAAGACAAATTTTCTTTCTTGCATCAAACTTAAAAATCACAATCCACACTTCAATTTTTGGGCAAGTAAAAAGAACAATCCACTTGTTTTGATTTTTTCCAAACAAATTTTACTTCAAGCAAACATGTTTTCATTAAGTTGACCGAGATTTTCAAATTCTAGATTACAAAACACATTGCTTTTGAAGTTAAAAAGAACACCATGACTGTTGGAGCAACATCTCCAAATAGTTAGACCACATTGCTTTTGAAGTTAAAAAGAACAAGTGTCTTTCGTGCTTGGCACACTTGTGCAAAAAGGTCAGTCGAGTGGTCCTACCTCTAACACACACTATCCTCTCCCTTGGCTCTCGTGGTCCTAGGTGCAAGAGAAAAGTGTTAGTAACACTCAAAATTTTATCTTTTTAAGAGAGGCCTGCCAAGGGATCGATACTCTTGGGAACAACCTCGCGCGGTAAATCCTTCGAGCTGCTATAGAAATTAGGTGAGAGAAAAAGCTGTAGCCTTGGGTATAGCTGTTCCTACAGTGCAACTGACCAAAAGGACAAATGGGCCCCACCACCAGCTACAAGGCTCTTAAGTGAGTCACTGCAGAATGAACTTATGTCCAAAAACATCGAACATGACTAAACACCTTTTAGTAGTAGCCCACCCGTTCTATTAATTGAGGATATTTGAGATATAATTTAGTGCAAGAGCATAGATGGTTTTGCTTCCAAGATACTCACCATACATATTTCCTTGAGTAGAAACATAGCTTTTTGAAAAGTCACTTGTGGCTTGATAAAAGTGGTGACTCCCCCATCATAGGGATCATCTATTTGTTATGCTCGTGCAAGACTTAGTATATCACATCCTTACCTGCCAAGGCGGGATTCATAAGGTATGTAGTACCAAAGTCGAAGAAATATCAAGATGTGAGCTAAATTTATCACAACTGGCCATTTGACCTTAGGGATAAAAAGTGTTTGAAGTGTGTTCGTTTTAAAGAGCTAGTGCAAATTGAGCTGACTTTAGGCTTTGGAAATACACCTTAAAAAAAAAAAAAACATCTAAAGGAAGGGTCATATAAAATTCCAAGGATTGGGTTGATCTAGACCCATACTCATTTGTGCCTTTGAGGCAACATTCTTGTGTTTGTGTGCTTTCTTTGTTTTCTTGTCAAAGAAAAATCAGAAAATCACTCCCAAAAACAAAGTATTCATCCAACCAAACATTTCTCAAAACAACCAAACAAATCAAAAACAAAGTGCAAACAACAAAAGAATCAAATTTTATGACCATTCTTCACATCTTGCGAAAGAAGGAGCGTCATCAGAATATCAACTTGAAAAGAAGACCATTAAGCTCAAAGACTTTGATCAAAAGGAGGAAATTCTTCTATATAAATAGACAAATCTTTGTCTCACATAGAGTTTTTCTGCATCAAATGCGCCTCTACCTTCAAGGCAAAACAAATGAATTTGATTCAGAATCATTGAACTGCAGAGCTTTTATGCAATATAGAGCTCTGAGCTATCACAAAAACCAAGGAGGTAAGATTAGTCCCAACTTTTTTCCAAACGTCTGTATCACATACAACACAGCTCGAGAAATACCACCAACACCCAAAAGAGAAGAGGTAGAGTTTGTCCCATTTGTGACACAAAGTTTTTATTGAAGTTAAAAACATTTAATCCATTATCTTACTCATACATCATCACTTCATCATCATCAATCCGTTCCAACTCTCAAAACATTAAGAGGTTCTTGTCCCAAGTTCTCTTTTTAGATATTGCTTGAATCAAACGCATCACATCACTTTTTAGATTGTTTCTACATCTAGGATAAGCTCATCCTAAGAGACACATCTACGCAGGTTAAAACTAGTTCATGAGTGAATCCTCTCATTACTAGGTAGTTCAATCTATAATACATCTTAGATTTCTCTACACCTTATCACATCAAATCTTATAAAAAACAAACAAGCAATTCAAAGAAGGAATTTTGGTTACATCTACCTTAAAAGTGCTAGAGATCCACATCCAACACAAATCACCAAACATCAATCTTTCATTTCATCAACAAACTCATCATCATTTTCAGTTAACTTCAACAAAAACTTGCAAGCAAAAATGGCTCAAACCTGATCACAGTCACAACAATGAGAAATAGAAATTGAGGAAGAAGAAGAGGAAAATCTCAATGAATTTCAAGAAGCACTTGGAGGAAATGCGAATGACGAAAACCCAAGTACTCCTACTCCTGCAACAATAGAAAGGGCCCAGCATAACCCTCTCTTTAACAGACTTTTTGACAAAATACTCAGGAGCAATGCAGATGCTCACTTCTTAAAGCTCACTCAAGAAGGAGCAAAACTCCCCTCTGACTTTGATCTTGCCCAATTAAGACAAGCATCAGAAAGACAAAGTCGCCATGAAGAGGAAAGAGGTAGAGATCCCATCAGATATAACATTCCTCGAGGTAACCCACCACCTCCTCCTCCAAATGAAATGGAGATATTGCGGCAACAAGTCGAGAATCTCGCCCAACAACTTCATAGTGGTGTCAAGGCCAATCAATTCTCACTCAATGACATCTGTCCCTATCCTTTTGATAGGAATCTTTACATGCCACCCTTTCCACATGGGTTCAAAACACCCAAATTTGAAAAATACAGAGGAAAGGGAGATCCCCATGATCATGTCAGAGAATTTCATTCCACTTGTCTTGAAGTGGCATATGAAGACACCTACCTAATGCGCCTTTTTCCCCAAAGCTTGGGAGGAACAACCACATCATGGTTTTCCCGATTATCAGGTGGCATTAGAACATTTGAGGAACTTATCCAGAAATTCCTCGCTCATTACTCTCATAACATTGAACACGACATCACCATGGCTAATCTGTGCAACACCAAACAAAAACCAAGTGAACTATTCTCAGTATTCCTACAACGATGGCGCCAAATGTCTAGCAGACGTTCTCTTCAGTTACCTGAATGAGAACTAGTGGAAATTTTCATTTCCAACTTAAACGAAGAAATGGAATTTCACCTGGATGTCAAAGACACAGACTCTTTTAATGATATGATCACCAAGGGTTTAAAATGTGAACGGGCACTCATCAAGAAAGGACTTATCAAAATATTTAATGAACCAAAAGATGGTCCTCACCCACGCTTCAATAGTGATAAACCAAGCTTCTGGAATAAAAATAAGAATATCGTCAACGATGGGGTTGTGGATGCCTGAACTATCCAAAACGCACAACCTATGGTTCGGTTTGCAGGACAAAATCCTCCACCTCAGAATAATACAAATGTTCCTTCTAATCAAGGTTGCATCACATCTCACGATGAACCAAGACCTCGTCAGCAAAAACAAAAACGCACATACACTCCCTTAGGGGAACCCATTGAAACTGTATTGCGACAACTCACTCAAAATTTGGTCACTCTACCTAAACTATCAAACTATGAGCCTCAGGTCAAACCGGCATAGTGGAGAGATACTGAACACTGTGAATTCCATCAAGGGAGAGGACACAAGACAAGTAATTGTCATCGATTGAAAGATCTCATTCAGGATCTTATTGATCGAGGAGAAATTGAAATAGAAGGACATGACCCAAAAACAACCAATAATGATCATCTGATGTTTAAAAATCCACTTCCATCACAAGATCAAAGGGGTCCTTCCACTTCTAGGCGAGGCACTGATACCACTGATTATACACAGGCTGCGTATAATTACACTGTAAATCATCTGTATGATGCCAATGAACAAGTTGCAACTATAACCTTCAAAAATCCCAACTCAAATTGCAATGTTGTTATGCGTCGCGGCAAGGTCACCATAAAGGTAGCTCCACAAGGCACCACCTCCATCCCAAAGCAGTACAATCTTGTGGAACAATTAGACAAAACCCCTGCGCTTATATCCATTCTAGAACTATTGCGCCTATCGCCATCTCATAAAACTATCTTGGATCAAGCACTCCAAGAGGCGTCAGTCCCTGCAAATCTGAATATAGACCAATTTCAAGCCATGGTTGGAAGCCTAAAGTCATCACCTTGTCTCACTTTTTCCGAAAGTGACAACTCTTCCTTCCAGCAACCTCATAACGCTTCGCTACACATTGAAGGCTTTATCAATCAGCATAGGATCAAACGAGTCTTGATCGATAATGGAGCAGGCCTGAATATTTGTACACTATAGTTGGTCACAACATTGGGATATGCGGTAGAATCAGTGGATCCTCGCAAGAAGATCACAATCAAAGCTTATGACGATGCGGAGCGTTCATCCAAAGGAGCTGTGGTACTACCAATCCGAGTAGGCCCCATGGTAAAGCACATCATCTGTCAGGCTCTGGACCTTCCTCTGCCTTATAATCTATTGTTAGGAAGACCTTGGATACATGCCATGCAAGCCGTTCCATCTACCTACCATCAATGTATCAAGTTCCCACATAACAGTGTAGAGATCACAATCTTGGGCGATGCAAATCCCTTTACGTATTGCCATAATATCAGCCATCAACCAGAGATTACCGTTCCTAATAATAGAGAAGCCATTTCTTCCACATCATATATAAGTCCCGCCTCTCTTGCTAGTTCAAACACCACTATACCCAAGCAAGAAAAGCTTAAGATGAAAGTAGCAGAGGAAGGTCCTGGAGAATACAACTTGAGCCAACTCTTTTGTGTGGGACAAATGCCCATTTCTCCTAGAACACATGGTAAACCACAGTAGGTACTCCAGCAACCACTAATCATGCCAGCATGTGCTTTGATGCCTTTCATCCTTGGAAAGAGTCAAGAGGAAGAAACCCAAGATGAGGACCTAGCGAAATGGATCTACAAAGATCCCATCACCACTGATATCCCGCCAGTTAAACTTCCTATGGATCAGTATGGCAAAGGTCTCCTCATTATGCAAAGAATGGGGTATGATGGTCAGAGTGCTTTGGGATATTGCAAACAAGGACAACATGAACCTCTGCTGCCGAAATTCAAGCCCAAAGGTAATATAGGCCTAGGCTTTGAAAAGGAGATCTTTCCTAAACTCAAGTTCAAAGGAAAACCCAGCAAACCATTATGTCAGCCTACTGTAAAAGGGACACCTTTCATCATTAAAGCAACATCAAACACCATCACAACTGCCCCACTGAGGCTCACAAACCCAACACAACCATCTACAATGCCATTCATTCCACCAAATGAACCCATAATCCCATCAGCAACACCATTGGCCGCAACAACTGTATCAGAACATGCAGCAGCATCTATGGCACCAGCAGTTCCAGTAGAAGTAACCGAGTCAACACTACTGGTACTCCCCGTATCAGATTCCTTGATCCCCATCATCTTTCCTACAGCACCAATCACTACAAAGGTACATCAACCAATCACACCTGTAGTGTTTAACTCCAAAGACATCCCAGTATGGTATAGTAATCGGATGCTGGAAAGTGACTCAAAGACCGACTCACATGAATGGGAATTTGATTATGTACAGCTTAATACTTCAGATGAGGAAGACACATCACCACCTCCGCCACGCAAAGACATCCCTGTTTACAGAGAAGCACAGATAAAGACCACATGGGTTCCTGAACTGGAAACATCTTCCACAGACCCTAAGTCTCATCCTACACTTGATTCTGATAGGGAGAGTACCATCAACGACCTTCACCATAACATCTTAACCCTCTCTAATACATCTAACGCACTTAACCTAATCGATGAAGTAATGCCCATTATCCACCCTGAACTCATCGAATGGAACCAACCAAATCCCCCATGTCTTGACTTCTTCCAAAATGATGAGGCTATCATTGACTTTTTGGAATTAAGGGATAATCTACCAAGTGGGGATCACAAAGCTAGATTTGCCATTGAACTTAATAGCGCAGCATACTTCGGGGCAGATGCCAAACCTTTCAGCTGCAAAAATATAACAATAAAACATGAATCTTCCAGTGAAAACCACACTGTGGCACTGTTTGATCCCACAAAAATAAAAAGAAAGAGCATATCCGATGGTGAAAACCTCTCTGAGGCACTTGAGGATGAAGGGTTTGACATTCTCCCTACTAGTACACAACAGGAACGATCAACGATTCTCATCGAGGAAACCAAAGAATACAATGTGGGGACTCCTGAAAATCCTCATATCGTACATCTGGCATCTCTTCTCACTTCAGAGGAACAACCTAAGTTTATAGAGTTCTTCCAGAAGCATCAAATCAACTTTGCAAGGTCATATGCAGACATGCCTGGGCCTGATCCTGATTTAGTCATGCATCACCTCACCATAGCAGAAGGAGCCAAACCTGTCAAGCAGAAGCTTCATAAGATGCATCCCCAGATTGCAGTGCTAGTCAAAATAGAACTCAAGAAACTCCTAGATGTTGGTTTCATTAGGCCAATTGATTATGCATAATGGATCTCCAATATTGTGCCCATCGGCAAACCAAAAGGGGGCATCCGCATTTGTACCGACTTTAGATATCTAAATAAGGCATGTCCTAAGGATGACTCCCCCTACCAAATATCGACATCATAGTGGATCTGACAGCAGGACATGCCATGCTTTCACTCATGGATGGTTTTTCAGGATACAATCAAATAAAGATCACACCAGAAGATCAACATAAGATAGCCTTCACATGTCCATGGGGTACATATTGCTGGAATGTAATGCCTTTCGGTCTCAAGAATGCAGGAGCGACCTATCAAAGAACAATGACCACCATCTTCCATGACATGATGCATACTATGATGGAAGATTATGTGGATGACTTACTAGCAAAATCACTCACTAGAGAAGGACATCTCCACATCTTAGATAAAATCTTTGATAGACTGGAACAATACCATGTTCGACTCAACCCAAAGAAATGTGTCTTTGGAGTGACCTCCGGGAAGCTTCTAGGATACATTGTCTCAAGAAAAGGTATTGAGGTCGATCCAGCAAAGGTTAAGGCAATCATGGACATGCCACCACCAAAGAATATCAGTTAGCTAAGGACATTACAAGGGTGACTTCAATCCATCTAAAGATTCATTGCACAATTGGCTAATAAGTGTCACCCATTCACACACCTGCTACACAAAAACATCCGCTTTCAGTGGGATGCTAGATGCCAGCAAGCATTTCAGACACTTAAAAACTATCTCATGAATCTACCATTGCTGATGCCACCAGATCCAAGTAGACCATTGTTACTCTATATCTCAGCAACAAGTACAGCATTGGGTGTACTACTGGCACAACATAATACAGAAGGAAAAGAGTGTGCTGTTTACTACATCTCTCGCACACTGGTGGGCTATGAACTCAATTATACACCTATAGAGCGAGCTTGCTTAGCAGTAATCTTAGCAGCCACTAAACTAAGGCACTATCTGTTAACACACAAAGTACAACTCATTGTAAAGATTGATCCACTCAAGTATTTACTCAGCAAAGCAGCATTGACAGGTCGCTTAGCCAAATGGGTGATGATTCTAAGTGAATTTGACATTGAGTACGTGGACCATAAAGCTATCAAAGGTCAAGTTATTGTAGATCAATTGGCCGATGCACCACTCCTAGGCGATCATCCTCTCATTTCCAATTTTCCAGATGAAGAGATATTCATGATCACAACAACACAACCATGGAAATTATACTTTGATGGTTCATACACTAGGCATGGCTCAGGGGTAGGCATTCTGTTTATCACACCTCAAGGTGACAGCATCCGGAAGTCTTACAGGCTCACATTTCCATGCACAAACAACATAGCAGAGTATGAGGCCTTGATCATAGGACTCAGGCTAGCAGTACAATGGAAATTACAAGAACTGCAAGTATATGGCAACTCACAACTGGTCATTCGACAAGCGACCGATAAATATCAAACCAAGGATGATAAACTCATGCCATACAAGAAAATGGTGGACACTCTAAAGACATCATTTACTACTATCACTTTTGAGCAGATACCAAGAGATCAGAATCGAGCTGCTAACGCTATGGCTACCATCGCATCTCTCCTAGATCTTCCATAGAATTCAACGCGCTATGAGTTCTTGGTAGAACAACTTTGGATTCTCGCTTATGATATCCGCAAATCTAAAATGATATGTCGCCTTATCGGTTCTGAATCCCCATGGTATGGTGAATTCTACACCTATCTCCGTGATCACACCCTTCCTCCCAACCAATCGAATAACCAACGTAAAACCTTCATTTGCCAAACTGCTCGATATACCATTATTGCTGAAACCCTATACCGACGCAGTCTTGATGGTACTCTCCTTCGATGTCTGGAACAAGGTGAGATAAAAAAGGCTTTGGAAGAAGTCCATGAAGGAATTTGCGGGACTCACTCAAGTGGTCCATCACTAGCCAAGAAGCTCCTGCGAGCTGGATACTATTGGCCATCTATGGAAAAGGACTCTTACTACTTTGTCAGAAAATGCAAGAAATGTCAAGTCCACGGTGACCTGATACATGCACCAACCCAGGAAATACAACCAATCACAACACCATGGCCTTTTTTTCAATGGGGCCTTGACCTTGTGGGTAAGATTCACCCATCTTCATCCAATGGCCATAAATTCATTATTACCGCCACTGAATATTTCACAAAGTGGATCGAAGTTGTTCCACTTACCCAAGTCACCAACAAGCAGATCGCCTCATTCATCCTCAATTACATCATCTGTCGGTATGGTGTACCCATGTCCATCATCACAGATAACGGTCTTCCTTTCAAAAATCAGGATGTCCGTGAACTTTGTGAAAAATTTCATATCCAACACCGCTTTTCCACTCCCTATTACCCACAAGGCAATGGTTAGGCCGAAGCATCCAATAAAAACATATTGAGAATCCTTAAGAAGACAGTCAATGATGCCGACCGTGATTGGCATGTTCAACTGAATCCAGCGCTATGGACATATCGAACTAGCTTTCGAACCCCTACAAGTGCAACTCCTTATTCATTGGTCTATGGTGCAGAAGCTATCTTATCTATTGAAGTCGAGATCCCATCACTATGGGTTTCCTTGCACAATCTCTTTGATGACGAAGCCTATAGAGTATCCCGTCTTCAGGACTTAGAATTACTTGATGAAAAATGACAAGCTGCGTACAACCATCTCAAAGCCTATCAGTAGCGCATGAGTAGAAGCTACAATCACCGAGTTAGATCTCGTACATTTGAGATAGGTGATCTTGTTCTCTGAGAGAATCCTCGCAACCAACCAAACAGAGAACATCAGGGTAAGTTTGAATCAAACTGGCTGGGCCCATATGTTGTCACTGCTGTATTCGGGTCCGGGGCATATCAGTTGGCTACATCAGAAGGAGAACCGCTCACAGATCCAATCAACAACATGCACCTCAAATGGTTTTATACCTAAGCTGAACAGAGCATCAGGCTCCCCTGCATATCAAAAAATACCAAAAACATTCAGAAAAATGTCTTGAAGAAATACAAAAACATTCAAAAAAAGTAAAGAAAAATCATGCATCCAAACGGTGAACAAACCACTCCGATGGCACCTTGGGTAAGTGCGATGGTGAAAACCTGGCAAACAGGTGCCACTCGTAAAGACAATGGCTCTAGTATCTTTCAGGCTCGTTGCGATCACATTCATACATACATACATCCATCCATCTAACCATGGCTTGTTATTTGATCTGTTATCCGAGATAGTACTTCATGCGTCTTGCATCCCACTTTTTCATAGTCATGTTTAAACTTGGGGGCAATACCCTTAAAAATATAGATGATGGAAGTGGATTCTACATTACTAGTGATTCATTGGCAAAAACATTGAAAACAATCATCAAAAATACCAAAAACATTGAAAACAATCATCAAAAATAGCAAAAACATTGAAAACAATCATCAAAATCCAGAAACATTCAAAACTGTTCCACAAAATCCAAAAACATCAAAAAACCATCAAAAATCAAACAAAAACATGGCAACACTTTGTACATACTCATCCACACAGATACAAAACAAACATTGACATAATACTCACAAAATGACCACTTCTCAATCGACCACAACAATCGACGTCAACAATCAAACTGTCTTTAACAAGGATGCATCCTTCCTTACCAAAAACAAAGACAAAACGTGACATTTTCTTTGACAAGAAAATTATGCTACACTATCAAATACTTGGTTGATTTGTGAGTAGAAACCTTTGTTTATCTGTATCGGGATCTTTCAGCATTGTTTTGTATTGTTTGCGCATTATTTCCGATGAAGTACTGGGGCACGTACTAATGGTGTCTACGTGGGAAGTTCACTAAGCTATGTGATCTTATGGCAAATGCAATCATAGATCATTATGGCTTGCTGACTACAGCATATACCTCGACCATATGCACATGAACCATTACCAAGGATCCTTATTCTTTATTCTTTATGTATATACTATTTGTTTGCAGGTACAATGCTCATTCTTTGGTTCCTCCTCATCCAAATTGGATAAAGGTTTTATTTCTTAGTACGGTATGCACTTGTCTTAGGATCTGATCAGCCTAAGATCAAGGAGGATGATCTAAGTCATGCATGAAAGGAGATACTCGTTGTCTGTTTTGCAAGCAATACTCTGGTCGACTTGACCCTTATATCAAGTCATTTGTATTAACTTGCTATATAAAATCCATGTAAGGAATACTCAGGTCATCTTGAATCATTATGTCAAGATGCTTGTATTCTCTTCCAACATTTTAAAGCTCAATGATGAAAATAGAGCACTATGGATCGTCATTCCATCTCATCTGTTTATATCTTGCATTCCATTGCATATCACCCATCCACTCATTCATTCATATGTAGGCTTTTACATGCACACGTGACCATAAAAGCTGGCCTTGGATACAATCACGACCGAGTACTCTGATACATCATCAATGCATCATGCAATGTCTTAAAAACCTTGCATTCCTCATGGTCATATCATCATCGCATTTAGGTGCATCTTGCATTAAGTCCATTCATGTCATTTTTTAACTTAAAATTGCATATAGTTCATGTTTGACATTAGTTTTCATTAATCATTTGCATCATTGCATCAATCATAAATAATTTGATTCATTCATGGGATCAAATTATCCTTGCTTATATTAAAACCATTTACTATGCATTCATTTAGTATCCATTATCCATCATCATTTCATTATCCTTTATCATTTATCATTGCATACATTCATTTATAAATTAAAAAGTGCATTCATTCATCCCGTTATTAACATATCTTATTAGGCTCATTTTAGGATTCATTTCACATTACATTCATTATCCTTTTTAATTGCATTAAGGTGCAGTTATTAAAACCATAAGTTATAGTATCATCATATCATCATTTTTACTTAAAACATATTTAAGCATTTAGAATCATAAACCCATTTGTTTCCAAACACGGGTTCATACCATTTTATATATATCTATTATACATATGCATTCATTTCATATATACATTTGTACTTTACATTTTGTTTATCCATATTACATTCAACTAAAAACATCTAGATGCATATCCATACATAAAATCATTCATTCAACCATTGCATTAACATCATCTCATAAATTATCATGACATAGGAAACACCAAAATCCTATTCATGAATCATCATAAGCATACCTCATCATCATGGCATTACATACATAAAGCATTACATCGAAAATCAAATACATCATACATATATAAACCTACATTCATATGTCAGTATCCCACATCATACATCATCATAAAAACATGCATATAGGAAACATCTCATCAAATGCATACATATACGCATATCCATCTAAGCAATAACTCATCATCTTGCATAAACATCCATATAAATCAAATGCATATCATCACAATATGGGATCTCCTCATATATATCATCTCATATATCATTGTACAATGAAGTCTACAAAATCGGCTACCAAGAGCCATCCAAAATACAGTCCAACAAATAAACAATGATACAATACATATATGCAAAAATGCTCTCTCAAATGCCACTCTGGCCAGATGTTGTACCACCACTAGCAGCGCCACGTGCTCTCCCACTGGTGTCTGCACCACCTGATCCATCTCTCTGAGGAGGCCTCATCGAACCACCACTCCCTCCTGCATCCCCTGATCTCTCCATTCGTAGAGGACCCATCACACCCCCACTGCTCTACACCCTCTGCGATCACTCTGACCTGGCCTGCCGCATCTGAGAATAGCTAAGCGCTCACTGGCTAACTAGCACCACCCTCTCATATAAACCCCGCCAGTAGTCTATCTCGGCGTGTGCTCACCGCATCTCCCTCATCACCTCTCCTGTAGGTCCCTGTGCCCCTACTCCTATCCGGACTCTCTCCTACAGCTCGGACAATCTCTCCACTGCACTATCCCTCTCTCGCAGCACCACCGCCAGCTCTGCCTCCCGTGCAAATAGCTGCACATCCCTAGCTGCCACCTCCTCCTCCAAATCCTCTATCCGGGTCTGCAAGTGTGCTATCATATGATCTCGGAGATCTCCCATGGCTCCCTCCCTAGTATCCATCACCTCCTCACCTATACCACCCTCTCCAGTGGCTCCCTCCCCGACATCCATCGCCACCTCACCTGTACCACCCTCTCCAGTAGTCCCCTCCCCTCTATCCATCAAGATCACTCTCTCCATCCCCCTCCCACTCAGCTGAACTCCTCCCTGTATCAATGGTCCCTGTGATATCTGTAGAGGCAGTCCACCTCTCCCTCTCTGTTGACTCTGCATCCCCAACCCACCTCCTCCACCACCTCCTCCTCCTCCACCTACCCTAGGTCCTCGACCTCCTACTCTCCTCCATCTTTGTCCCCTCTCATCCTCAAAATCTGGGATCGAGTCTGCTGGATCTGATACCCGTAGGATCAGGTGCGTTGCTTGGTACTGCGTGTAGTCATCTATCACACTTGCATCCACGACCCTTGGTCGTATATCCCACAGTCTCGCCTACAAGGTCTGGAACTCAACCAGTGCCTGATCATATGGTAGCACTGGACCCCATGCATACCTCTCCCTAATCACCCGTGCATACTCTCCTGATCCTCTAGGCAGTCCCTGCTGCCGTCCAAACTGCCTCATCACTCTCCCGGGCACCTGTCTCTCTACATGGTATGAGGTCCTCCCAATGAGGAATCGAGTCATAAACACATACGACAATGCCTCTGCATCGTCATCCCATGGCTCACACTCCAAGTATGACCACCATATAACTGCATCTAGATCGTCCAGTGCCCACTGCCACCACTCTAACTTCCCCAGGTGGGGCTGACTCATCATGCCGCTATACATGAACATGTACGGCCGATCTACTACCTGGAATCTAAGACTCACTGGTCGAGTCACTAATAGGAGCCCAAATATGTAGCAGCATCATGCCCACTGCTAAGGAACCCCTCCCCTGATACACAACCTCATGGAGCTCCTGGTACATGTGCGCCAACATACACGACCCCCATGCAAATTGGGTCCCCTCAGTAACCATCATTTCGATAACTTGTCCCCATCTGACGGCCAATCCATGTGATTGTCTGTCTGGACAAAGAAGTCCTCCCACAATACCTGCTAAAACTGCTGACAGAGGCTCATATAACACCGCTATATCCTCCCAAGCAATGGAGCCATCATCAATGAACACATCCTCATCAAAAATCCTCTACACTGCAAGAGTCACCCAGGATCTATCATATGTAACCAGCTCCCCTCGAATCAGAATCTGTAGGATGCGCCACACATCCTCCAGGGTCACTGTCATCTCCCCTTGAGCCAAATGGAATGTGCGCGTCTCGCTGTGCCACCGCTCTACTAGTGTTGTGATCAAACTGTGATTCATACGAATCACGGGCATGTGCATCACCTCATATAGTCTTGTTGAGGCAATACAATCGATCTCCACCTCTGTCAATCGATCCCGCAACTCCTGTGTCGCGAGATGGTGCTCGCATAACTGCAACATGCGTAGCTCCTCCTGCACATGGACATTTATCAAATCACCATAAGTTGTTTTGTTTTCAAACTATCTTAAGTTTAAACCTAGACTATCATCAAATACTTTGATCAAGTATCTTCGGGTCTCAACAAGTAAACAATTATGGCCACCTAGACTTCAACGGACATTTATTCTAACAAATCACCTAAGTCTCATTAGGCTGCTATGGTTCAAAACAACTCCTACTTCACCTCGCCATCCACCCATCATTGACATCCAGAGATTTTCTTTGCCCAACACTGGGGCATCTCTTTATTCTAAGGCAAAAGCGCTATTTTATCCACACAAGTGCTAGTTTTCATACAATAGTGCTACAACCCTAACAAAAGCGCTCAATCAGCTATTCCATAGCGCTAAAACTACAAATGCGCTCAAACAACTATGCAGTAGCGCTAATAAAAATCAATAGCGCTCAAACAAACCCTCCATAGCGTTTAAACATCAAAAGCGCCTAAACTTTCCTACAATAGCACTAAAGAACGTCAAAAGCACTCAAACAATGGGGCAATAGCACCATTGCGGCGCAATAGCGCTAGTTTATGGAGCAAAAGCACCAAAACCGTAGTTCCAACACTCTTGCTCTGACCCGACTTGGACCAAGCTAAAAAGCTATCAAAAAAGCATAAAAATTAAAGTTTCGAATTTGCGTACCGCTGATCCGTAGTCCTCTAGGCACTGGAACCGTCGGACTCGCTTGAATCTGTGCTCGGTAATCAGAATCGATATCCTGACTGCTACTTGCTCCTCCAAAATGTCCCTATTAGAGCTCTGATTTCCAAATGGTCACGGTCACAAATGATCCCATTTTCACCCCTTTCACTCCATTTATACCCTTCGCCATCACCGTAATTTCCCCCTGCTCACCGCCATGGTCCCCGTGACCTTCTCAAGCCCCCCATTTCTCCATTCTTCCCCCGTTTTCTTCTATTTTTTACCCACGTTGCTAACTTCTTCTCTTCTACCACCTTGCCAATTTTCATTCTTTTTCGAGAGATCGCCCGATTTTCGCAATTTTTCGGCCCATCTCTCGAGGGGGCATCCCACCCATTAAATTTACAATTTATGGGGCATTTCTTCACACCAGTTTTTCTTTCTTTGAAACGACGCGATAAACCGCACCGTCTCAAAGAGGGGCAAATGTAGTCATACAAATCTGTCCAACTTAATTAAATAAATATTAGCTATTTATTTGATTAAAAATCCACTAGCCATCAATTAATTAAATAAATATTTAATTAATTCATCCTTAAACATTCTTCTATTAATTAAATAAATTATTCAATTTATTTTAATTAATTCATTAAATCAAATTCCAATCAATTAAATAAATAAAATCTATTTATTTAATTAAATCCCCTATTCCTCTTTTAAATAAATTAAATAAAACATTTATTTAAATCATTATACCCCCCCCAACTTGCATTTTCCTACAAATGCAACTTGCACACATTTATTGAAATAAATGAATTTTTATTTTAATAAAATCCTATTTTCCCTCACCCACCAAATCCACTTGCAAAGATCTAATCCCCTTCTAGATTCTTCTAACCCCTTCCTAATTAGCCTAATCCATCCCCTAATTATTGTCACATTCCTAAGCAAAATGGAGTCACTTCTCAAAGACTCCAAAGTCTTTGTGTAGCGTCATAAATTGTACGCACTTGCTAGGGTGGTACAATTTCAGACCTAGTTTAGCACCCGCCTTGGTGCATTTTGCATTACATTTTCCCTTTAGCACTTAATTAATTAAATTAATTAGGTCTAAGGTTCTATTTTATCATCTCCCACATCATAAAGTTGGGCCCTTTCATTAAAGTGTGCCCTTTTCATTTTATTTCTCCAATACATCATTCAATCAAAAACCCTAATTAAGTCCTATTTTGAACTTGGGGGCTTGGTTTCGGGGGTCAAAACATCTCGAAATCACCTGTAACTTCGGGATTCTCTCTAAAATCATCATATCCGACGGCCCTGAAAATTTGGTGAAAAGTTGTCAGGACTGTGGCGCCCGGAGTGCACATCGTCCCGGACATTTTTCCCAAAATTTTAGGAGCACAATCCAATCATAAAATAAAGCTTAACCCCAAGAAATTGGCGGGATATTCAATCTCTAGGTCAGTCAAAAGATGAAATTATGACCTAGGGTTTCATACATAAGAGCTCTCTTTCTTCATTTGAAAGGATCCGATTTTTGTTTTTAGGAACCTCATATGCAGCGAAAGAGCAGATCTTTGAAGACTTCAACAACATTCAACATCCTTCTATCAAGCATTTTATCAATTTCATTCATCCATTTAGGGCTTGGAAGACATTGAAGAACAATAGGAGATTACCGACTGAAGATTGGCTTGTACTCCTCCCTTGGGGGTTGGGTATGATTTCATGTTGTTTTCATGTCTTTGCATAAGCTTCAATATATCCTTTATTCATGCTTTAGATCACTTTGCATCTTGATTTAGAGCATTTACAAGCAATTAGGGTTTACTTTCTAGGTTGCTCTAGTTTGCTTACTTTCATTTTAGGATCTTGCACACACACAAGGTCTGCACACACATTACTTTTACAAAACAAATTGGCTATTCGTGGAGGTGGAAATCACCAAAGTGGGGGTTTGACTAAGGCAAAACCCTATATAGCCGCCCACCACACCTTTTCAGATATAAGTGCAGGTTTCGGAATTCGGACGACGCCGCAAGTTACAGATCCGGAAGAAGCAGACGGAGACCGAACTTCACACCAAATTTCAGAGTAAAAGACCAGGACAGGGGCGTGGGGTGCCCT
Source organism: Cryptomeria japonica (assembly GCF_030272615.1). Taxonomy (NCBI): domain Eukaryota; kingdom Viridiplantae; phylum Streptophyta; class Pinopsida; order Cupressales; family Cupressaceae; genus Cryptomeria; species Cryptomeria japonica. Next base: position 237,635,191 of record NC_081405.1, read on the forward strand.
GGTCCTGCCAGGACAGGGGCGCTGGGCGCCCTGGTCCCTGGGACAGGGGCACTGGGCGCCCTAGTCCTTATGACAGACAACATTTCCAACAGTTTTTCAGAGTGCAAAACAGCAGTTTCCGGAGCAGTTTCAGGGGCAGAATCAGAACAGTGGCGCCCACGCCCCCGTCCCGAACATTTTCAGTCAGATTTTAACTCCGGGTATGCACTTGCATTCTTGCCTTGTCCTTGTGTTTACAGCCGTTCATTGTTTAATCTCAATTCTGCAATCTTGTTATTAGTTCATACTTGCATTTTGGGATTAGGAATTGAACTTGCATCATTTGATCTTCCAATTTCAACAAAGGAATAGAAATCCTAATAGGTAGCTCGTGGCTCTCTCTTTCACAAGAAGAAGTAGCCAATTCTGTGATACCTCTAGGCTCTTTCATATTCCGTAATGTGTGTCAAAAGGTAGGATTAGGGCATGTTAACCTAGTCTCGCTTTTTCCCCTACACATTTTGGTGAACCCGACGTGAAACTTATTATTGCTTTCTCTTGCATTGTGTGTTTAAATTTTATGCAATTTCAAAATGTCAGATTTTTATTTGCAAGATGTTCATATTTGTGATGATTATGAGTTAGATGAAGCTTTAGATGAGTTTTTGAAACCTAAATATACCAAACCTTCATTTTACCAAAAACTCATAAACATTGTTACTATGCCATTTCGTTGTGATGAGAATGATAAGTCGAATGATTCCTCTCAAGGGTACATTCCTATCAACTCTTCCACTAAATCTAGTAACATGGTTGTTTTCAATGATCCCCTCTATGAAGAGATATCTCCTTTTGAATCAAAAGATAAACCTTTTAATAGATATGATCATGCTTTGTTAGATGATGCCCTTGATGACTTTGTGGCTCCTAAAAAATGCTCCCTTCATGAGGATCCTTTTGTGCAAGAAGATGACATTATCCCTACATTTCCTAGTGATGGCATTTCCTTTTCCAACAAAATTCCCACTAGAGATGATGAATTAATGATAAATGCTTACCCTTCTCCTAAAGTTTGTCTTACCCATAAACATCCCTTAGAGAAAGAAGATGAAATAAAAAGAAATTTCCTTAATTCTCTCTCCCCTAAAGATCATATTGAACATATTTTGAGGAAAGAGGATGAGTTTAACACATCTATTGATGCTCTCCCTCCTAAGGATGAGGAATTAATAAACAATGTTATCTTCTCTCCAGAAATTGACAATACTTCAAACATTCCTTTCAACAACCTCACTATTTGGGATGAACCATTAGAAGAAGGTGTAGATTATTCTCTATCCCATGAGAGAACCCTAGCCAAAGGGGATGAAATCAAGATTGAAAGCTCCCTTGATAGTTTCTCACCTTCCTTGAATCTCAATTATTCTCCCTCTAAAAATAAAGCATCTCCCTCTCCTCAACTTGGTTCTACTCATAAGGAAACTTTAGAGAGTAATGTTGATCCTCCTCCTAGAGAGTTTATTCCCCATGTGGATCCTTTGATGATAGAGGATGATATGACCTTTCCTAGTATTAATCTTCCTACTAGAATATCAATGCTTACCCCTTGTCTCTCTCCTAAAATTGATTTAATCCGTGATAAGATTTTAGTGCAAGAGAAGACTATCAATAATTCTTCCAACACTTTTGTTCATTCCTCTAAACCATCCTCAATCAATTTGATACATGTGAATGAAACACCTAACAAACCTCTCTTCACTGTCCAAGGTGCTTGTCCTTCTCAAAATTCTCAACCTTTAAATAAGCCTATCTTAGTGGTTCAAGGTGGTTATGCTAATGATTCTTTTTGCACTCCTAAGAAACCTATTAGTACTGTGCAAGGAGGTTATTCTTCTAAGAGCCCTTATGAGTATGCTAAGCAACTAACTAGAGAGAGTTATCATGCGGTTGCCCATACTTATAACACAAGAAACAATAGGCAACCTAATCCTCCTCTAGTTATCCCAACTTCACTTCCTCCTTCCCAACCTATTCTTCCTCAAGCTCCACGTATTTCACAAGTTCTTGGTAAGGAATATGATCTCATAGAACAACTTAAAGCTACCCCTACTAAGATATCCCTTTGGGATTTGATCCAAACTCCTTCCGCTCATCATGGAATGTTACAAGATGCCTTGAAAGATTTGAATGTTCCTCCACCTAATACATCTAGTAATATAGTGTCTTTGGTTAACTCTGTGATGAATCCTAAAGCTCAAATTGTGTTTACTCAAGATGAGTTGCCTACTAGTGAAATTCAACATCAATATGATCCCTTGATGATTGTGGTTATCATAAATGACACTGCTATAAGACGAACATTGGTAGATAATGGCTCTGGCCTTAATGTATGTAGCATTAATCTATTGCATAAGATGAATGTGGATACATCCCTTATTGAGCCTGACTCTCGTCCCATTCGAGGCTTTGATAATGTGGCTAAGTCTTCATTAGGTATTATCACCTTACCCATCACAGTGGGACCTGTTACTTTGCCCACTCCTATCCATGTTATGTCGGGAAATCTAACATACAACTTGTTATTAGGGAGACCTTGGATTCACAGTATGCAAGCTGTCCCCTCTACATTGCATAGACAAGTTAAATTTATTTATAACAATAAGACATATACCTTGATAGGTGATACTAATCTTCAGGCTTGTTTGCAAACATCTACTTCCAAAGGGAGTTCTTCTAAATCTTCCTCTTCTAATGATGACTCTTTAAACAAGATACCTATGGATGAATCATCACCCTCTGATAATCAAAATTCTTTGGATAAGTCTGAAGTTCCTGAAGAAGATTCTTCTCAACTTGAATCTACACATGAAAAGGCTTTTGATCCTGAGAAGGTTCTCGCAGAAGACGATTGGGGATCTCTTGACTTTAATCCCACCTTTGCAGGTGAGTATAGGGTTCCTCCTAGAGAGCTTAAAGTTAAAAAGAAGGAAGAAACTAGAGATCAATCAGTCTTACTTGAACCTATGAGCAATAATTTTGTGGCCACTTCTCAAACTTCTTCTCCTCACACTTCTAATTTTGAAGAGTTTGATTCTTTGTCTTATGAAAAACCGCCTGCTCTTTCTTAAATGGCTTATCGTTATGGTCGTGGTTTTCGCATTTTTGCTAAGCATGGGTATCATGGAAATGGTTGTGGCACTCATGAACAAGGGATGAAGGATCCTCTAGAGACTAATTTTCACAATTATGCCTTTGGACTTGGATATAATCCCTACAAATGTACCAAAGCATCTAAAAGACCATCTCTCAATGTGAATGCTATATTTAGTAGTGATGATGATCTCACTTCAACTAAATCATCTTCTACTTCTATCAACTCTCATGCCCCTCATAAGGAAATCTTGGCGATGAACAAATCTCTTTATGACTCCCCTCAAATTTCTAAATCCACTTATGAATCTTTATCTCCTATTCATCATAAAGTCCTTTTCTCCAGGGATAAGGCTCTAATAAATTACACTCATCCCTCTTCTAAGATTTCTTGTGACTTTACTTCTTCAATTTTTATCATTTTATACATGTTGTTGATCTCACTTATAGTTGAGCATTTAGCATGTCATATTCAAATACCTCATTCAATCTATCATGTCTTTAAATAACATTAATGGCTGTTATGTTGCTCATCATTATGTGACATTGGTAGCTCATTTACCGGGGGCTCATTGTCATTCATGATGGTACAATTTCAAGTGCAATCATATTTTTTGAAGCAACATAATAGCCTAATTTTTATGTTATCTCTTGTTCCTATGGGGACAAGAGTGATTTCATACATCTCATCTTTTTATGATTAAAATTTCCCTTTGGGGTAATAGTGTGGAAATATTGATCATCTTTTCTTTAGAATCCTCTTTTCCTAGATATGGGAGAAGATGTGTATTCTCTTTCTTATCCTACCCACTTCTTGTGAGGAGCATTTTACATATACTAATGTCTTGCTTGCATGAACTCATGTGAGTATGTAGTACATTTTGCTTATGTTTAAATCTCTTCCTAGAAGATGGTGTAAGTCCTTCTCATTGTCCTTATCCTTGGGAGGCAATGATCTTTCCTTATTTTCATCTAAGGATCCACTTTTTTCATGGATGGTGTGGACTTTATTACTTGATGTTATTCCTTGTATGCACTTCTTGTTGTTTGTTAAAGGATTCTCTCTTACAAGAGGTGTAGGTCCTTGACTACAACCTCTTTTGCACTTGGTAAAATACATCTATAATGAATTCACTCTCCCAATTGGGTTAAAAGGAGCGTCATCCTTCATTAAGAATCACTTTCACCTAGCAAAAGAAGGAAGTATCGCATTCTTATTCTCTTCTTTGTCTTATTCTAGAAGGTGTTATATTTGTCTAAAACAATTCCTCTCAGGGATAGGTGTCTTTTGTACAAAGATCTCTTCTCCTCTAAGGATCTCCTTTACACATATTACAAGATATCCCTTTTCAACTATCTTATCCCTGCCTAAAGAGTGGAAAACTCTCTTGCTTGGATCTATGACATTGTTGCATTTTTGGGGTATCTTCTTTTGTGATGAAGGTAGGTATCCTTGTTCTACTTTGCTTATGACATAAACATTACACTTTTTGAGCAATGGGTCATTCTCGGAACCAGAGCACAGACTCTTAGAGCGAGATGTCACGCTTTTGTACTATACATATACAGGTTGTAGCATACTCGAGCATAGACTCCTATGAGGTGCTTCTAACCTCCCTTACACACACATGCACGAGGTTGAGTGGAACTAGCGGCATAAGGCTAGACTTTCTCACTCTCCTCCCTTACATGGATCACCTAGACAGACTCTAGGGGCTAGTTTTCCATGTCCTCTTTCCCATGGATCACCTAGACAAGATCTAGGGGCGAGAAGTCCATGTTTTCTCTCTCACTATTCTTCTCATGGATCACCAACTTTTTCCTTTCTTTTCTTCTCTTTGCATTTTGTTTCCATTTACATCCTTCATCTTGTGTTAGAGAACTCTCAAATCCTCACACTCTTTGTTGTGTTGGAATTGAGATTTAGTCCTCTTTTTGACCAAATGATTTTCCATTAGTTTTTGATCTCATATCAAATCTTCTTGTGAGCATTTGTCATCAATATTCTTTAACAATTCGAAGTGGTAAACATGATACCCTGTTTCAACTCACTAAAATTAGCAAGCTAAAACAGGGGGGGGCATATAGCTACCCTCGAATTTTCATCACCTTCCTTAGTAAGCATTAGGTGATTTTGTGATCTAACGTGTGTTTTGTAGGGTGCGGTTCCTAACTGTGTACTGCAGATACCGCTGGGGGCTTCGTTCGACAGACTTATGGATATATCCTTTTTCAAATAATGTTTACTTTTCTGTACTTTAGCTTGCATATGCACGTAGTGTTCATATGACCGCTAAAGTGGGGGCTAAATGTAGCGTCGTAAATTGTACGCACTTGCTAGGGTGGTACAATTTCACACCTAGTTTAGCACCCCCCTTGGTGCATTTTGCATTTTGCATTACATTTCCCCTTTATCACTTAATTAATTAAATTATTTAGGTCTATGGTTCTATTTTATCATCTCCCACATCATAAAGTTGGGCCCTTTCATTAAAGTGTGCCCTTTTCATTTTATTTCTCCAATACATCATTCAATCAAAAACCCTAATTAAGTCCTATTTTGAACTTGGGGGCTTGGTTTCGGGGGTCAAAACATCTCGAAATCACCTGTAACTTCGGGATTCTCTCTAAAATCATCATATCCGACGGCCCTGAAAATTTGGTGAAAAGTTGTCGGGACCGTGGCGCCCGGATTGCACATGGTCCCGGACATTTTTCCCAAAATTTTAGGAGCACAATCCAATCATAAAATAAAGCTTAACCCCAAGAAATTGGCGGGATATTCAATCTCTAGGTCGGCCAAAAGATGAAATTATGACCTAGGGTTTCATACATAAGAGCTCTCTTTCTTCATTTGAAAGGATCCGATTTTTGTTTTCAGGAACCTCATATGCAGCGAAAGAGCAGATCTTTGAAGACTTCAACAACATTCAACATCCTTCTATCAAGCATTTTATCAATTTCATTCATCCATTTAGGGCTTGGAAGACATTGAAGAACAATAGGAGATTACCGACTGAAGATTGGCTTGTACTCCTCCCTTGGGGGTTGGGTATGATTTCATGTTGTTTTCATGTCTTTGCATAAGCTTCAATATATCCTTTATTCATGCTTTAGATCACTTTGCATCTTGATTTAGAGCATTTACAAGCAATTAGGGTTTACTTTCTAGGTTGCTCTAGTTTGCTTACTTTCATTTTAGGATCTTGCACACACACAAGGTCTGCACACACATTACTTTTACAAAACAACTTGGCTATTCATGGAGTTGGAAATCACCAAAGCGGGGGTTTGACTAAGGCAAAACCCTATATAGCCGCCCACCACACCTTTTCAGATATAAGTGTAGGTTTCGGAATTCGGACGACGCCGCAAGTTACAGATCTGGAAGAAGCAGACGGAGACCGAACTTCACACCAAATTTCAGAGTAAAAGACCAGGACAGGGGCGTGGGGTGCCCTGGTCCTGCCAGGACAGGGGCGCTGGGCGCCCTAGTCCTTCTGACAGACAGCATTTCCGACAGTTTTTCAGAGTGCAAAACAACAGTTTCTAGAGCAGTTTCAGGGGCAGAATCAGGACAGTGGCACCCATGCCCCCGTCCCGAACATTTTCAGTCAGATTTTAACTCCGGGTACGCATTTGCATTCTTGCCTTGTCCTTGTGTTTACAGCTGTTCATTGTTTAATCTCAATTCTGCAATCTTGTTATTAGTTCATACTTGCATTTTGGGATTAGGAATTGAACTTGCATCATTTGATCTTCCAATTTCAACAAAGGAATAGAAATCCTAATAGGTAGCCCGTGGCTCTCTCCTTCACAAGAAGAACTAGCCAATTGTGTGATACCTCTAGGCTCTTTCATATTCCGTAATGTGTGTCAAAAGGTAGGATTAGGGCATGTTAACCTAGTCTCGCTTTTTCCCCTACACACTTTGAAAAGCATTTAATGCTTTGTGTGTTCAACAAATTAACCCCCAAAGTCTTCCAAGACCACTAATGGCTCTTACATGACCATTTATGGCTCTTACATAACCATTTATGGTTATTTCAAACTTGTCTCCCCAAACATTTATTGTTTTGACTATATTCATCCATTTCACATTTGCACAAGAGTTTATCCATTGGATAAAAGCTTTATTCTTTGAATAAAGAGTTTATTCATTCAACCAACCTTGACTTTAACTCCCAAAGTCATATCAGGCATTTAATGCTTATTCCCTCTCCTCTCAACCTATCTCACATTGACACTTGTCATCCTGGGATTGGGTTGAAAGCCCTCACATGGATTTGAAATCATTCAATCCTGACCCTTGTTGAGATTGCTCAATCTCAACCATCCATTGCTTCATTTTTTCTATAAATAGAGCCCATTTCTTCATAATCCAGATCCTGAAAACTTGTATGCATTTAACCTATAGGCATTTTAAGAGAGAATTTAGCATAGCAAACTCATATATTGTCATTTTGGTTAAAATAAATCATTTTAGCATCAATAGCATAATATTAGCTTTTGATTTTACATTTAGAGCAATATTATAATCTCAATCCTCCATAAGCATCCATAGTGCAAAAAGCTGCTGAGAGCTACACTATTTTGGAACTTGGAGAGGAGAGGAACAAGGGAGAAGGAGCTAAGGCCATGCTAAGAGGCAGTTGGAGATGCCTCATAATCTTTGTTTCGTTTGTTAGATACATTAGCATGCTTTTAGTGTCTCTCTTGATATGCCTATTTAGATTAGTTTTTGATTGACTAACACTAACGGTTTTCTTGTATCTTTTGTGTTATTTTTCATTTGCTAACCTTGTCCATTTAGGAGGGAATCACTCTCCATCTCCAATGGTTTGCTAGGTGGCAAATCCTTCACCCAACCTACATCATCATCCACAAGAGATGGATGAGGTGTAGCATCCTCCAAGGAACCTTTGAATACTATCAAATCACATATGTTGAAGATGGGAGAGATCCCCAAATCTGTTGGAAGTTCAACTTCATAAGCATTATTGCCAAACTTATGCACTATCTGGAGTGGACCTATCTTCTTCATGAGTAGTTTAGAGGGTTGGCCCTTAGGGAGCCTTTCTTTTTTGAGGTAGGCCATTACCAAATCCCCTACCTTGAACTAAACATCCATCCTCTTCATATCTTCTCCGAGTTTATATTTATCAGCACTTTGTTGGAGAGTGGCCTTGACTTGATCATGAAATTCTTTCATAGTGAGAGCAAAATCCTCACCTTGTGCACTCCTCTTTTCCATACCTCTGAGGTCTCTTAGTTCAAGAATCCCTCTAGGATGTAAACCATAGACAATCTCAAATGGGCTCTTACCTATACTTCTATTGATCGAATCATTGTATGCATATTCAACTTGTCCAATCACCAAATCCCAACACTGTCCATGTTGCTTGGTAAGAAACCTAAGCCAATTTCCATAAGATTTATTAACCACATCAATTTGGCCATCAGTCTGAGGATGGTATGCTGAAGAAAATGACAAATTAGTGCCCAAATTTTTTCAAAGAGTCCTCCAAAAATGACCCACAATCTTAGAATTTCTATTAGTGACAATATTGAGAGGTAGACCATGAATCCTGACAACTTCTTTGAAAAATAGACCTGCAATATGAGATGCATCATTGGTGCACTTACATGGCACAAAATGAGCTATTTTTCTAAACCTATCAACAACTACAAACACACTATCAAACCCCCTAGGAGTTTTTGGCAAACCAAGTACAAAATCCATTCTAAGGCTTTCTCAAGGCCTAGTAGGAACCGGTAAAGGTTGATACAATCCAGCATTAGTAGAAACACCTTTTTCCCTTTGATAAATAGGACAACATTCCACAAATTTTCTCACCTCTGATTGCATCTTAGGCCAAAAATAAAATCTTGATACCTACTCCAAAGTTTTGTCCAAACCAAAATGGCCTCCAAGACTACCATTGTGCTTTTCCCGGATGATATTCTCCCTCATAGAAGATTGAGGAATGCATAGTTGATGCCCCTTAAAGAGAAAACCATCCTGCAACATGAAGTCTGCAAACTCAAAATGACAAGGATCAACAAATTTAGAACATACATCATATGCATCTTTAAAATCTTTATCATCCTTATACATGGATTTGAGAGAATCAACACCAACACTCTACCATTAGATCTCCTGAATAGTAAGTGTTCTCCTACTCAAGGCATTAGCAACCTTATTAGACACACCCTTTTTATGTTTGATTGTAAAGGTATAAGGTTGGATTTTCTCAACCCGCTTAATTTGCCTTTGATTCAACTTCTCCTATCCATTAAGAAAACACAATGCATGGTTGTTAGTATAAACAATGAACTCCTTAGGAAGAAGGTAATGACGCCACTTTTTGAGTGTTTGCATCATAGCATAGAGTTCCAAATCATAAGTAGAATACCTTTTCTTTGCCTCATCAACTTCTCTGAAAATAATGCAATTGGATGGCCTTCTTGATGAAGGACTGCACCTATAGCATGCTTTCTTGCATCACATTCAACTGTAAAAAGCTGATGAAAATTAGGTAGCCTCAAAGTAGGAAGTTTAGAAACCTTCTTTTTCAATACTTCAAATCTTTGGGATGCTCTCTCTGTCCATTCAAACCTGCACTTGATTCCTCCTTTAATAGTGTCAAGAATTGGTGCACAAATATGACTAAATCCCTTTATGAACTTTCTATAAAAAGAAGCCAATCCATGAAAGCTCCTAACATAACCTACTGTCTGAGGTGTAGGCCAATAAAAAATATCCTCAACCTTTGAAGTATCAATTTTAAAACATCCTTGAGAAACCACAAAGCCTAGATACACCAATTTAGTTTTCATGAATTCACACTTTTCTAGATTGATTACCAGTTTCTCCTCATGAAGCTTCGTCAAAACCTAATCCAAATGCTTCAAATACTCTTCCTTGGTCCTGCTAAACACCAATATTTCATCAAGATAAACAACAATAAATTTTCCAATGAATTTAACCAATACCTCATTCATGAGGCGCATAAAAATACTAGGTGCATTTGTGATCCCAAAGGGCATCACCAACCACTCATACAAGCCCTCATTTATCTTAAAGGTTGTCTTCCACTCATCTCCAGGTCTGATTCTGATCTGGTGGTAACCTGATTTCAAATCAATTTTAGAAAAGTAGCATTCTCCTCCAAGATAGTCCATTAGGTCCTCAATTCTAGGCATAGGGAACCGGTATCTGATAGTGATCTTGTTGATGGCCCTGGAATCAGTGCACATGTTCCATGTTCCATCATTTTTAGGTTCTAATATAGTAGGTACAACACATGGGATCAAACTTTTCCTAATCAACCCTTTTTCCAATAAATCTTGCACTTGTTTGGCTATCTGTTCATTTTGCTTGGGAGTCATCTTATAAGCAGCTTTGTTGGGCAAGGTTACACCGGGAATCAAGTCAATTTGATGGTTGATATCTCTGGTTGGAGGCAAGTGATTAGGCATATCTTTGGCCACAACCCCTTCATATCTATCCAGCATGGTTTACACTTCCCTAGGAACTTCAATCTTTGAAGCTTTCCCTTGTTGAAACCCATCTTTAGGATATAAGACTAAAGCATAGCTTTGAGTTTCCTCTTGCTTAAGAAGGTCTGAAAACTCTTTTCCACTAACCATCATGACACTTGGACTAACAACTTTCTCTCCCCCTTGATTAGATAATGGTTCCATCCTAAATGGTCCTCCATTCTTTGTGATGACATACACATTTGTCTCCCCATCATGCTAGGCTTTAACATCATATTGTCATGGGCGGCCTAACAACAAGTGACAGGCATCCATAGGAAGGATATCACACAAGACCCTATCCTTATAGTCTCCCATTTCAAATTCTACCCAAGCTTGTTCAATGTTCATCTACCACTACATGTTGCCCCTTGTTAAGCCATGACACCCTACAAGGACTCCCATGTGGCAATCTTTTCAATTTCAACTTCTCAACCATTTCCAAAGAAACAATATTTTCAGTGGAACTTGACTCTATAATTAGCTTAAATACTTTACCATGAGATAGGCAAGTGGTCTTGAAGAGTGACTTCCTTTGTGGTGGTTCCTTGTGTTGGGATACCTTCAATAGCATCCTCCTTAGCATAAGGCTTTCTCCTTCCAAGGTAGGACCATCATTCCTCATGGGTGAATTGACACTATGTCCATCATCCTCTTGTACAAGTTGAGTTCTCCTATTAGGTTCATGTGAACTAGAAGCCTTCTCAGGGCACCTACTCATAGTATGTCCCACTTGATTACAATTGTAGCATTTTCCTGTGAAAACACTAGGACCTATTCCTCCTTGATTTCCTTGTCTACCCCTTCCAAAGGGTCTTCTTCCTCCTCTAAAGCCTCCATTCCTATTACCAAAGTCTCCATTGGACTATTGCTGTTTTGAATCTCCATTTTTGAAAGGTATGTTTCTTTCTCAAAATCCACCTCTTCCTCTATTATTTTGTTCTCCTTTCCTTCTGATCTTATCTTCCACTCTCAATGCCAACTGAAAGCATTTATGCATGGTATCAGGAGCCAATATGTTGATCTCATCTTGTATGTTTTGCCTTAGCCCATTCAGGTACCTAGCCACCTTCTCTACCTCTTCTTCATGCTTCCTTGATCTGAGACTTAGTTTATGAAACTCCCCAGTATAGGCACTCACATCTAACTTCCTTTGTCTGAGATTTTGAAGCCTCTTATATAACTAGACCTTATAGTCAATTGCCAAGAATTGCTCTTTGATTTTATTCTTCGTCCTCTCCCAAGAGGATATCTTCTTCTTCCCTTCATTCATTCATTCTTCTTACAGTATTGTCCACCATAGCAAGGCATACCCCTTGAGTCTAGACTTTTCCAAACTCACTCTCTTCTCCTCAAGAACTTCCTTATATTAAAAATGGTTATTGAGTGCTTCAATTCAATCAAGCACCTCTTATTCATTCAGGCTACCACCATAGGTAGGTAAACTCTCCACATTATCTCTATTCGCTGACTTCAAAGCATTCAAGAACATCTTCTGATCAAGTGCCAACTTCTCCATTTCTTTGGCATCTTCATCAATCTCTTCCTCTAACTCATCTTCACTGGCCTTGTCTTTCTCCTTAGACTGCTCGGCCTCTTTGAGTTTCTCTTCAAGTAACTCCTCTACCAACTTTTTGGTGGCTTCAAAATTAATTTCCTTAGGAGGCATGGTATACTCTTCTTCTTCAAACACTTCTATGTCTGACATACACTTTTCCACCTTTGGTATGGCTCTGATACCAATATGATGCAAAGGAATAAGGCAAATGAGTAGTTTGTCTTGGTCTCTTCTCAAGGGTTTACAAATGGCACCATCCAATGGTCCAATCTCCAAGCCCTTCCAAAGGCATTTCAATCTTATCTCTGATCCTTCCAAAGGATCCCCACAACACTAACAACTTGAATCAAATGAGGAGTTTCCCAATCACAACTCTGACTACCCTTCTTTACCAAGCCTACTCACTACACCGAACCCTCTACCAAGTGGATCTTTGAACAAAGGTGATTGTAGACATATCTATGACTTTTTACATGTTTGGGATGACAAATGCAATGTTTCTAAACATTCAAACCAACCCTTTCAACCCCTGATTAAAAAATGCCCTTAGCAACCTAGTGGACAAGGCTATAAGGAATTAGGCCTAGTTTTGTTGTTTTATTTACTTCATTTGCATTTTCCCTAAACAAGCCCCCCCCAAAATTGGATATTTTAATACCCTTTTGGAAGAATCACAGGATTCCAAGGAATTGCATCTGTGTTTGGTCGAAAAGTATCTTAACCCCAATATGGCCTATTTGCCCTTTCCTAGGTGGTATGGTATATTTGTTATGAAAAACTTCACCAGTCAAAATAGATTGCAATAAAAACTTTTGAAAAATGTCTGCACATGTTTATGGGTCACTTTAATGCCAACTTGAGTCACTATTTGGTCCACCTTCATTGGTTTACACACCCTTTTACCCCTGCACATACTTGTCACATGGAGAATGCCAAGTCTAGGGTATCATCTTAAAAATAGAAAATCACACTCCTTGCTCTCAAAACCAAGTGAATAAATTAGTATACATGTTATTTCATCATTCCCCAAGGTTTCAGATTTTTCCCATGGTGGAATGATGAAATATGGCTCTTTTTGCATTCAACCCCTAGGTTCTAGGGCTTTTCCCAGGCAACGGGGATATAAATTCAATAAATTCTTTATTATGATGTTTCCAAAGCCCACACTAGAATTAAATTAAATATAAAACACAGGAGAACATTTACCAATGGTTCAGATCATGCATAGATCCATACAATTTTGTACAAAACCAAAAGAACAACGAAAATACAGTAAAAAGATAGTTTTTTGATAGTTTGAAAGCAATAATTATTCTTCTTCAACTCTAAATGAGTCATAGTGAGTTCCAAAGGCTTATATGATGCCTAGGGACAATTTTCAACCTCCTCCAACAGTTAAGAACAACCTTTTAACCATTGGAAACCACTTTATGAATATTTTGTCAATGTTGCCTGATGCAACATGACAACTTCTGACAACAAAGCAAAACATGAAACATGCCTTCATGATGACAATATAAAGTGGACCTATAACCCATATATGACCCATAAACACCAAAAACATGAATGAAATGCCCAAATAAGGCCTTTGACCAAGTTGACCAATCTTGGTTGCCTTTGGGCTTATTACATAGAAAAATTGCTCAAACACAAATGTAAATTATCAAATAGGACCTAGCCATCAAAGGCCCATCCTAACATATTATTGGACACCTTACAATAGATGCGAAAGAAGCTAGACTCCTTTGTGGTGCCCTTGCACCAAAAACCCAAGCAGGTTATCTTGCACTGTTGGTATTTTGGTTATGTTGATATGGTTTTGTCATTGATGTCAACAGCTATTAACACTTATCAACTCTGGCACTTTGGAGAATTGACAATGCTCACTGACAAGCAAGTGACTTTATGCATAGTCACTGGTATCTAGTACACTGGCAGGGTATACTATTCATCGACACTTGGAATGACATGGAAAATATCTGGTTATGTCAAAGACATTGTTTGGACACTTTGTCTTGGAGATTTGTTCTTTGGTATATTCGAGTTTGCATATTTGTTGTTACCAGAAAATAGGTCCAGGTTATTCACCGATAGTCTTATCTATTCCAGATTAGCACAACACGCTTTGGAAATGATTTTTTTGTTATTGTAAATGCATTAAGCCGACATGTTGAATCGGATATTGCATCGGTTATTGATTCACTTGTAATTTTTTTATTGTAATTTCTTTTAGAGCCGACCTACTAAAATTGGTCTTAGGTTATGGTATATATGTAAGATCTTATTTGTAAGATTGATAAGCAATTGGGAAATGGAATTGTAAGAAGGCATATGCAAGATTAAGCAGATCTATACACACAGACATCATTTGAAGGTAAAGCAAGGTTTTTGTGAAGGCAATCATAACTACACCGGTACTAAATCCAACATAGAAAGATGCTATTTTGAGCAGTACTCTTTATTGGATCTAACCATCCAATTGTAGTTAGTGTGGTTCTCTATCTGTGATTGAGTAGTGAGCTCTAGGCGCTTGGCCTTTCTGCATGTGCAGACCCCATTTGTATACACATACTATCTATAGTAGTATCATCTGATTGTGGGTAAGGTTTCCCACCATGGTTTTTCCCCTTACAGGGTTTCCACGTACAAATATTGGTGTTATGTATTGTGGAAGTTATTGTCTTTCTATTTCATGCATTAATTTTTACCGGTATTGCAATTAACTGATAAGCTGTCTATCGGCATAAAGTTTGGTTTACTGGTATTATGCATTAAGGTTGGTTAAGTTGTTTTTGGTTTGAATTTATTTGACAACTAATTCACCCCCCCCCCTCTTAGTTGTCTCGGGGACCTAACAATTGGTATCAGAGCCTAGTCCTCTTTTTGCAGAAGTTTAACAACTTGAGGAGATTCAATGTCTACTAACTATTTCAGGAAGGACAGTCCTAAACTTGATGGAACCAACTATGCCATATGGAAGATCGGGATGGAAGCACATCTGAATTCCATCAGAAAGGATATCTGGGAAGTTACAAAGAATGGCTATACTGCTCCTACTCAGAATCAGCCTAATCCACCTAATTTGACTAAAGATGAGGAAAATGATTGCAAAGCAAGGGAAGAACTTTTGAGCGCATTATCAGATCAACAAATCATGGGATTATCAGATAGGTCTACAACTAAAGCTATTTGGGATCATTTGGAAATATTGAATGAAGGAGACTCCACAGTCAAGATTGCAAAACTTGAAAGCTTCCGTGTTAGGTATGAAAATTTGAAAATGGAAGAAGATGAAAGGATTTATGCTTTTATGGAAAGAGTAAATGAGATTGTTTTGGGTATTGAATGTTGTGGAGGAACCTTAAGTGAAGATGAAATTGTTTCAAAAGTTTTGAAAGGATTTCCACCAGCATATAAAATGAAAGTTACTATTATAAATGAGTTAAGAACAATGCCTAATACATTAGTAACTAGGGATACATTGATTGGAAAACTTTCATCTTTTGAAATTGAGGAATTTGGTCCTATTGCTACTATAAAGATAGATTTAGCTTTTAAGGCATCTACATCATCTACACCATCATTTGACAAGTTTGATTGGAAAGCCTTTTATGCAAGAGAACTTGAGGAAAGCAGGAGAGAAAATGAAGAACTTGAAGAACTTGAAGCACTATTTGCAAGGAAAATGCCTAAAGGTCTAGTTGGAAGTAAGTATGAAGGTAAAGCACCTTTTAAATGTTTTGACTGTAATAAGATTGGTCATATGGCTTCAAGATGCCCTGATAGACATGATAGACTAAGAGAAGAAGCTAGAAGAACATACAAGCCTAACCCTGAATATCAGAGATACAGATTTAAGAAGAATAAAGGTAAATCTTGTTATTTTGTTGATGAAGTAGTCACTGATGATTGTGATGAAGATTCGACAGACAATGGATGGATCTTTGTTGCTATAACAAAAGATCAACTGACACCTACTATTCAACCGGTAGAGCAAGCTCTGGCAGCTAAAATTGAAGTTAAGGATGAATGGAGCATTGATTCAGGATGTTCACATCATATGACTAGTGATAAAAGAAAATTCTTGAACTTTCAGGAATATAATGGAGGTCTAGTAAGATTTTCAGATGATAAAGCTTGTTTGATCAAAGGAAAAGGTATTATATCTCTTGATGGTAAGCATAATACTGACAATGTTTACTATGTTGAAGGTTTAAAGCACAATCTTTTGAGTGTTGGTCAATTAGTTGAGAAAGGATTTTAGTTACAATTCAAGAATGGGAAATGCAAAATCATGAACAGAACTGGCTTGGAAATTGCAACCAGTAATCAAACTAGAGGTAATATCTTTCATTTGAATAATAGTGAAAAGAAATGCTTGATTGCACATATTGATGAAAGTTGTCTATAGCATAAGAGACTATGTCATGTAATTATTGATTGCATGGTAAAAACTAGTACTACTAAGGCAGTTAGAGATTTACCTAAGATTGTTAAACCTCACAATCCGGTATGTAAGGAATGTCAATTGGGGAAGCAAGTTAGAGCAACTTTTAAAAGTATTCCAGAAAAATCCAATAATGCTCTTGACTTAATTCACACTGATTTATGTGGTCCAGCTAGAACTAAAAGCTTACAAGGTGATAGATATTTCATGTTAATCATTGATGACTATTCTAGAATGTGTTGGGTTACTTTTCTCAGAGAAAAATCAGAAGCACTTGGGAAATTTAAACTATTCAAGGCAATGGTAGAAAATGAAATTGGTAAGAAAATCAAATGTCTAAGATCAGATCAAGGAGGTGAATTTACATCTAAGGAATTTAATGCATTTTGTGAAGTGAATGGAATCAGAAGACAACTATCAGCACCCCGAACACCATAGCAGAATGGAGTTGTAGAAAGGAAAAACAAAACTATCTTGGATGCAGCTAGAAGTATGTTATCAGAAGAAAATCTACCACATGTATATTGGAGAGAGGCAGTAAGCACAACAGTCTACACATTCAACAAAGTTCACATCAAAGGATAAACTAGTAAGACCCCTCATGAACTATGGTTTGGTATTACTCCTACTCTTAAATATTTTAGAATATTTGGAAGTAAATGCTATGTTAGAAGAGATGAGTATATTGGCAAATTTTATCCTAGAAGTGATGAAGGAATATTTCTTGGTTATTCATCTATAAGGAAAGCATATAGATGTTTCAACAAGAGATTGTAGAAAATTGTTGAAAGCACAAATGTGAAGATTGATGAACAGTTTAGAAGAACTTCAAGGTATATGGACTCTAAACCAGCAACAAAAATACTGACAAATGAACCCACACCAGTATAGAATGTAGATCCAGTTACACCGGTATCATCTGAAAATTTCACTGTAACTGAGGAACAACAACAAACGAAGACACCTCGGTAAGTAAGACTGAATCACTTTGAAGATCAGATAATTGGGAACAAGTATCAAGGAGTTATGACAAGAGGAAGATTGGCAAATGAAGAGGTATGTCTTATTTCTCAAATTAAACTATCATCAATTAATAAGGCATGTGAAGATAAACATTGGATTAAAGCTATGGAAGAGGAACTAGAACAAATTGAGAAGAACAACACATAGACATTAGTTCCCTGGCCTAAAGACAAAAATGTGATTGGAACAAAATGGGTATTCAGAAACAAACTTAATGAAGATGGGAAGGTAATCAGAAATAAAACAAGACTAGTGTGTAAGGGATATCCACAGAAAGAAGGAATTGATTATAATGAAACCTTTGCACCGGTAGCTAGAATTGAGGCAGTCAGATTATTCTTGGCTTTTGCAGCATACAAGAACTACAAAGTATATCAAATGGATATTAAATGTGCATTTTTCAATGGAGATCTTGAAGAAGAAGTTTACATTGAGCAACCTGATGGATTTTCTTTGACAGATAACAAAGATATAGCTTGTAGGTTAAGAAAAGCTTTGTATGGGTTGAAGCAAGCTCCAAGAGCTTGGTATGCAAGATTGGATAAATATCTTTTGAAGATTAGTTTTTCTAAAGGTAATGTTGATGAAAATTTATACTATAACATGACTAATGATGACATCTTGGTTATAGAAGTTTTTGTTGATGATATAATCTTTGGAGGAGAAGATGGATTATGTAAAGACTTTTCTCTTGAAATGAAACAAGAATTTGAAATGTCTATGTTTGGAGAGATAAAATTCTTTTTAGGATTGCAGATTTCATAGACTGATAAAGGTATATTCTTGAGTCAATCCAAGTACTTGAAGGAGTTACTAAAGAAATTTGGGATGGAGAACTCTAAACCGATAAGCACCCCTATGACTACAAATGACAAATTATCACTAAGGGATGAATCTACAACTGTTAATCTGACTAGGTATAAATCTATGATAGGAGGCCTACTGTATTTGACACAAACAAGACCTGATATTATGAATGCAATATGTATTGTTTCAAGATTTCAGAGTAATCCTAAAGAAAATCATGAATCAATAGTAAAAAGGGTTTTTCGGTACTTACAAGGCACTACAAATCTTGGCTTATGGTATCCTAGAGATGAAAACTTTGAATTATGTGCATACACAGATGCAAATTGGGTAGGAGTTGTGGATGACAGAAAAAGCACCACCGACAGAGCATTTTTTCTTGAGAGCAGACTAATTTCTTGGTTGAGTAAGAAACAAAGTTGCACATCTTTATCAACAGTTGAATCAGAATATGTTGTAGCAGCAACTAACTGTACACAAGTATTATGGCTTAAGCAAATGTTGAAGAACTTAAAAGTAAAATGTAAGGAATGTATAACTATCTATTGTGATAACACTGCATCAATTGATATATCTAAGAATCCAGTACTACATTCTAAAACTAAACATGTTTCTATTAAACTGAATTTTTGAAAGAGAATGTTGAAGCAAAAGAAGTAAAACTGGTTTATGTGAATACTAAAGAGCAGATTGTAGATATTTTCACTAAACCTTTGCCTAAGGAGACTTTTGAATATCTCAGAGATCAGCTTGGGGTCATACCTCCACTGGTAAAGACTTAGACAGTTGATGTTTGTCATCGACCGATAGAATTAATGGAGAAATTTTTTGTTCTGGCTTTGATGAGGAGAGCTACTTCTCAGGGGGAGTAGTTGGTATATTGAATCTGGTTTTTTTATTGCTTTGGCATTTGATGTCAAAGGGGGAGAGATATCTATGGAAAAAAATATTATCTTTTGGGGAGAGATTATTCATTGAGGGAGATATTGTTACTTTCTGTATCTGTATTTTGGTTTCTGGTTATGATCTCTTCTGGGAGATTGTTGGTTTTTGGTGTATATGGTGAAAAGTGGAAACAACAATATTGAAAGACTAAATGAATTCAACCACAAAACCCTAGCCTAACAACAACAAAGATCCACCATAACATATGAAGATTACCTAAGACAATGCAAATCAAATGAAATCACAAAGATTATACCATTACATGTCCAATAGGGTTTGGATCTCCATTCTTCTTATCTCCATCGATCTTGCTTGATATATTTGCTCTCAGATTTTATATGCACAAGATCTCAACAAAGAACGGAAATGTGGTTGCAAGTAGGATCACATATGAAAGTGCAAAGGCGTAGTGTAGTCGAGTACGTAATTGAGTTAGGGTTTGATAATGAAGGAAGCATCTCCTTATATAGAAGACACTATATGAAATGGAGAGATAAGATTGAGAGGTGTAAAAGATAAATGGTCGGCTATGATTAGAGGGTAGGTAAAGAAAATAAGAAAATAATGAGAGGGTAGGTAGTATATGAATTAAGAGATGAATGACATGTGTCATAGGTAGAAAAGGCTAATGAATTAATTAAATAAATAAATATTCATTTAATTAATAGAAGTGGGATCAATTAAATAAATAAGATATTTATTTAATTTAGGAAAAGGGTAATTTAAATAAATAAATGTATTTATTTAAATGAGAAATAAGGCTAGAAGAGGATAAATGAATTAATTAAATAAATAAAGATTTATTTAATTAATAGAAGAATTAGGCTAAGATAATTAAATAAATAAAGATATTTATTTAATTAGATAGGACAATTTTAGGTGTCTACATTTTGCCCCTCTTTGAGACAATGCAGCTTGTTGTGTTGTTTCAAAGAAGATAATATGAACTAATAATAAGTTACCCCAAGATGGGAATGATATGCCCCCTCGAGAGATTGGATGAAAATGTTTGGAAAGATCGCTGACAATTCTCTTGATAAGAAAGAAAGGGTAGAATGCACTGGCTAGATGGGATAGAGTGACAGAGTCACAGGATAATGAAGATTGACTCGGGAAGCTAGGGCTAGGGCTAGGGCAGTCTATAAAATAGACCACGAGGGGAATACATCCTCATTGTCATCCACACATCCAAGAGATCAGAGTGCAGAGAGAGAATAGAGTAGCAACAGTCAGCAACGATGGCATTGGTGCATAGATTCGATCACGTTCACCGATTTCAGAGGCCAGCAGATGCAGGAGAGCCGGTAAGTACCGCAAAACCTCCTTGTACTTCATCACAATAAATGTTGTCATTAAAGCATGCTAGGTAGGGTAATAAATGCACTCTTAGGTATGTCAAAAAATATCAAAAAACACCAAGAAGCATTTGCATTGGTGCCAGGCATGTCTAGGTTAGCTAGGCGTGTCTGTGTTTGTGCCAGGCGTGTCTATGCCAAAAAAAGCGTTTGTGTCAAATGCGAACATGTTTGCATTGTGTAGGCATGTCTATGCTATGTGGGCACATCTATGCAGAGCAGGTGCATTTATGCAATATGTAAGCGTGTTTATGTCCTAAAGGCGTGTTTGTGTCTAAATGTGCATTTATGTCTTCTAGGGAAAATCGACAGTTCTGTGATGAACATACACTATCGATTGGATAAGCTGCTAAGAGGATACACTCAAGAAGGTCCTCTAGGGAAGACTAGGATAGATCGAGGCACTTTGTGATGAACAGGGAGTACTAAAATATGAGCATCACTTTGTGATGAACAAGGAGTGCAAATATGAGCAGCACTTTGTGATGAATAGTGAGTGCAAGAACACGTAGTACTTTATGATGAACAGGGAGTACCACTAGGATAGAAGCAACACTTTGTGATGAACATTGAGTGTCACTAGGATAGAAGCAACACTTTGTGATGAACAGTGAGTGTCACTAGGATAGAGTATCAAATGATAGATATAAGCACTAGGATAATAAGCAGCATTTTATGATGAACAATGAATGCCACTTTAACTGACACAGTTGATTTGCTTGATTGTAGGAGTACTTGCCTATGCTGGAGTCACAAGAGAGATTCCTGTCGACTCAGAGGTTACGACTAGAGCTGACATTTGAGGACCGAGCTACCATTGAGGTTATGGGTTTGAGATTTATTCTATATGTGCCTGAGTTTCGGGCGAACATGGGTTTGCTGACTGCACTTGCTAAGAGATGGCACTCTAAGACATGCACATTCCATTTGTCAATGGGTGAGATGACAGTCACCTTAGAGGATGGGTACAGGATTCTAAGGATACCGATCGATGGGGAGTTAGTTCCTTACGATCAAGACGGAGATAGGGATGCACTGAGATGAGGGCTGGACACATGGCTTGGGATACCATGACATGAACATGATTAGCACTACCAGCAGTGTTGGCAGGAGTGATCAGTGGGTTCCTCTGTCCAGACAAGGTGACACGAGGGTTGGTTGTAGCCATATGTATTTTGACATCATTGTATCATGACACTTATTATTTTGATATATATATGAGATGATTCATCTTTGTGGTAGCTATATGCATGTGTACCTATGTGATGAGATGTTTCATGATGTATGTTTCTATGTGATGGTTATGATATGGATGCAAATATGTACATGATGAAATGCAATATTTTTTTTGTTCTTTTATGTTTTTAATATGTTATGCCAATGCAAATGTGAATGTATGAAATGCAAATGAATATGATAATGTGAATGTAAAATGTGCTAATATGTGTTGTGTGCAGGATGTGATGCAATTGTGATATCTATATGTATGTATGAAATGCTTAATATGTGATAATGCAGGTGCAACTACATGAAATGCAAATGTTTTTGGCATGTCATTATACTCAGTCATGTGATAGAAGGCTACACGGACTCAAGAAGGATGATGGAGGTCAATCAAGAAAGGGGGATGGAAGATAGAAGATATGAAATTGAAAGAGCTTCTTGTGCGTTATCATCATTGAGCTTTATTATGGCAAAATAGGTAATGACAATTGAGGCTTATGTTCGACCCAGAAAGTCATTGTACCTGTTTGCATGGAGATGAGACAGTCGCAAACAAGGAATGCCTGAGTTCACACTAGACTCATAGTGTCCTCATATTCTTGGACAAGTCATAGCATTACTAAGAGACAATCCGCAGACAACAAAGAAAATAGGTGAAATACCCCATCCTCGCCTTTCTAGTCAAAGACATCTTGGAGATATAATCTCTAGTCAGAGACATCCTAGAAAAGCTAAAAGACATGTCACCAGAAAGATAAAATCAAAAGTAAACCAAGACTTGACACCAACATCCACTGTAGTCCTCAAGTTTGGTGTCTCTTATCACTTGTATAAGTCTATTTGATTGTGGTCACAATGTTTACTTTCACAAACGGATAGATAGCACTGAACCATAATGTTGTCTAAGTCTGTTGAAAGATTTGATTTGTTGAAAGTCCATTGTTAATGTTGTGTCTCATCTAAAACTGACTCAATCCATGAAACTGATACTTTATTGTGAAGAAGACGAAACTTTATTGCGGACTGGCGATGCAAGTGCTTCTTTATTGCAGATTATGTGCGGATAGACTGAAGAAAAGTGGAAGAACTATACTCCTCAGAACATGTGATGCTCTCAGTTCCACACCCATCACTAGACGTAGGATTTTCCTTAGCCACAGATAGGAGTTGATTTATTATGGATGGAAAGGGGTGAAAAGGAGGGATTATTATGAATGGCTAACCAATCTTAGGTAGATCAATAACAAGCCATGATGGGAATGGGAAAGTTTATTATGGATGGACAGGTTGTGAGTGTGTGCAAAGTGAAGGGATGAAATTGAATCCTAATGGAGGGAGGAGCAATGTCTCTACACATGGCACCGGTAACCCAGTTTTCACCATGTTACTTGCCCAGGGCGCCATCGAAGTGGTTTTCACCATTGGACGAAATGTTTTTCTATTTTTCAATTTTTTATTTTTATTTTTTTCTTTTGTGTCACAGGGCACCTGTTTGCCAGGTTTTCATCAAGTAACGATTTTTTATTTTTTTTTATTTTTTGTCTTTTTGAATTTTTTGAATTTTTTTTTGTTTTAGTTTTTTTTTGAATTTTTTTTATTTTTTTGTATTTTTGAATTAGGATACTTTGAAGAGCTATGTGTAAAACCTGCGAAGGTGCATGCTATTGATAGGATCCTCCAAAGGTTCGCACTCTAGGGTTGAAAGCTGATATGCACTAGATCCATATGCTACTGTGATGATGTAAGGACCAAGCTAGTTTGGTTCGAAGTTTCCCTTCTTCTCTCTGTCTTGCTGATTTTTAGGATTTTCTCTAGAACCAAGTCACCTACCTCAAATGTGCGATGTTTGACTTTATGATTGTAGTTGCATTGTTCCTTGACTGAATGATGTGTAGCTCGAGCGACTATCTTTCTTGATAAAGGAACTTAGACAAAATTACTAGTGTGTGGACTACGTTTGCCCATATGTGTGTCACCTAAAGAAGTTTGGGCATCCCTGACAACAAAGTCCCTCAAGGAAGCTCCATTAAAGGTCCATGATTTATCGCCAGAAGGGAAAGGATGTTCAGAACAAGTGGATGAGTTATGAAGGCTCATGATTATGAAAAGAAGTGAAAGTAAGATGACATGATGGAGACTTAAGATCAACAAGTATGTGTTTTGACTTAAAATTGTAGAACTTTTTCCCCCAGTTATTTTGGTATTAGGGGAGATCAACTCTTGTTCTTTTTCTTTCATAGGATTTTTATCCTTGAATTTGATTTTTGCAGAGTCCAATAGCTTTTGATTTTGATTTGGACTAAAGGACTTTTCTTTATTTTTGACTTTTAGATTTTTCTTTTCAAACCTTGATTTTTGATCCCCAATGAGTAAGGGCTTTTCTAATTCTTGTTGATCCAAATCTGGGAAAGGAGTAGAAATGGAATGAGTGGATGATATGGTAAAGCTATGTGAGTTATCAAGAGAGCTAGCGATACGCTCAATAAATTCTTTGTTGGAACCACTCTTAGGACTATTGATATCAAGAGTTTCTTGCACCACTAGAGGAGATTTGCATTCAGACTTAGTAGCCACAACACTAGGTGGTTCACACCCAATTCCTTGAAAATTGTTTATAGATTGTTCCTGTCGACTCAATCTCTTAGGAGATAGTGGGAGTTGATCAACATGAAAGATATACTCACCGCATCCCAGGTCTTTAATCTTGAACTTTTCTTTGATCTCTACTTGTTTTGATGTAGAAGCTTTCAATGATTCTAGATCCACATATGCTGATGAAGGAATAGATTCTCGATTGACTGGTATTGTTATTTCTGATCTAGGTTGCATATTGTTGCAATATATGAATGGATTTGGGTCAGCTTTGACGGTCACTTCAACTCCATTATGTGGAAACTTAATGCATTGGTGGTATGTAGATGGGACTGCGCTCATCTCATTAATCCATGGACGTCCTAGCAATAAGTTGTATGTGAGATCCAGGTGGAGGACTTGATAAACCACATCCTTTGTAATTGGCCCAACTCTGAGAGGTAAGGTGATTGTGCCCTTCGATGAATGCTCTTCATCATCATATGCTTTGATGGTAATTTTGTTTGTAGCATTCACAACTTTATTAGAATATCCCAATTGTTTAATAGTGCTCAATGTACAAATGTTCAGACCTGCTCCTCCATCTATCAGAACTCGTTTTATTCGATGTTTGTGTAGGAAGGTTTCAATGTGTAAAGGTGCATTATGTGGCTGACTTACGGAGGTGTCATTAGCTTCTGTGAATGTAAGGGAGTGTGGAACGGAAAGGTATCCCACCATGGCTTGAACCTAGTCCACATTCAGATCAGTGGGGATGACAATGTCTCTCAAGATTTTATCAAGAATGGCTTTATGTGTGGGGGATATGCATAAGAGCTCAAGGATGGAGATAAGCGTGGGTGTATTCCCTAACTGTTCTACAAGGTCATACTTAGGCTTGGTTGATGAGGAAGCTATGTTTTTGGCTGGAGCACCTTGCAAACTGAATTTACCTCAATGAGTTGTAACATTACATTCAGAGGTAGGTTCGGAAGAAGATCCAATTCCTTTCAAGACGATCTTGGGTCTTTAGGTAGAATTCTTAGGTTTTTTTTCCTTGATGATAATGGTAGAGACATAATTGTCCATCAAAATGTGATTTCCAGTTGAATCATAGTTATAGGATGTTTTGGTATAGTTGGTTTTCTCATCTGTGGCTTTAGCTTTTCCCTTGTCATGTTTTGGGAATGGTTCCTTAAACATCTCATGTTCTTGATTGGATGAGTTTCCTTCAATCTCAATGTCACCTCTATCAATGAGATCTTGTATGATGTTTTTTAGCCAATGACAATTTCTTGTCTTATGACCCTTGCCCTTATGAAATTCACAATATTCATCATCATTCCACCAATTCGGTTTAACCTTTGGCTCATATGGAGAAAAATCTGGAATTGTGATTATCTTGTTTGCCACTAGCTTCTTGAAAACTGACTCAAGTGGTTCTCCCAATGGGGTGTACTTCCTTCATGATTTGGAAGTTGTTTGAGTATTCACTTTACTATTTGTAGAACTTGATCTAGAAAAAACGATTTTGGGTCGCACTGTATTGGCATCAACAACACCATCATTGACTGTGTTCTTGTTTTTATTCCAAAATCTTGGCTTGTCTTTTCCTTTATAGTCCTCTTTGTTTTCTTTGAATATTTTGATGATGCCTTGCTTAATTAGGACCTTCTCTGTTGCTAAGCCTTTTTCAATGATGTCCTTGAAGGTGGAAAAACAATCTTTTCTCAGGTCATAACCAATGTCCTTGTTAACATTTTGGGTGAACATCTCTACCATTTGTTTTTGTGGAATTTCACAAGAGCATCTACTGGCTAGATTTCTCCATCTTTGTAAAAATGATGAAAAAGATTCTCCATCCTTTTGCTTGGTGTTGCACAAGGTAGTGACTGATATGTCTGTCTCTATGTTGTATGAGAAATGTTCGATAAATGCCTCTGCTAAGTCACCCCATGACTTAATTCCAGGTGGAAGTTGGGAGAACCATTCCATAGCTTGATCTCCTAAGCTTTGTGGGAATAATCTCATCAAATATGTCTCTTCTGCTGCTACCTCAATGCTAGTTGTGAAAAATTGTCTTATATGTGCCTTAGGATCTCCTTTGCCTCTGTACTTATCAAACTTAGGTGTCACAAAGTGTGTAGGAAATGGAGGCGTTGGAATGCTTTTGTCAAATGGATAGGGACATATGTCTCTCATTGTGTAAGTTGACTTCGGTGTATTTATGTCCTCCATTTTCTTTTGTAGGTCCTTGATTTGCTGTTCCAAATTATTCTTAGGTGGAGACCGACTTCTTGGACCATACCCCATGCCTGAACCACCGAGTGGAGGAGGAGCATGTTGCATATATGGATGATATTGATCATACACATGTTCATATGGAGGAGGTCTATAATGATGTTGCGTATATGGACCACTTGGTATAGAGTCATGTTGAGGAATGACATATCTTCTTTGTCCATGTATACCATACTCTATAGGAATGTCATGAGTTTGTTCTAGTGTGTTGCCCCCAAATTTGACGCGGGGTTTCCTTGTGTCCAAATTTTGAGCATTCCTTTGAATATCCAATTGCTTTGGTGGTTCATCCTTAGCATTGGTATGTGATTGAGCATATTTTTCTGCATAAGACTTCCATAATGGTTTGCGAAGGTGAGTATCATATGCTTGACCATATGTGTATGGGACCTCTGGTTTTTGAAACAAAGATGATGGTGATTCAGGCACAAGTTGTAGTCCTCTATTGCCTCCACTATTAGGCTTCCTTTGATCCATGTAGAGGTGAGGTTGTTGCAAAGGTCGATTTTTCATTATTTGAGACATGTCAAAATCATGAGGAATCTTGGCTCCACTTTGTGCCATCACTTGTAAGAAGTACTGTCTATCTCTCCTCATTATTTCCTCAACCAATCAATTGAAACGGGGATCCATAATGGAGTCTTCCGCTTCTGCTGAATGTACGAAAAAGTTGTCCATATTGTCATTGTGTGTATCATTGATGTTTGTAGTGTCCATGTTCTCAACATTTTGAATGTTTCTATAGGCATCCATGTCAAGTAATGTGGTATGATCAGAATTGAAAAAGACATCATTATCATACTCCTAGGAACTCATGTTTGCGGACTCTTGAGCCTCTTTAGCTTCTCTCCTATAACATATGAAGATTACCTAAGATAATGCAAATCAGATGAAATCATAAAGAGTATACCATCACATGTCCAATAGGGTTTGGATCTCCATTCTTCCTATCTCCATTGATCTTGCTTGATATATTTGCTCTCAGATTTTATGTATGCACAAGAGCTCAACAAAGAACGAAAATGTGGTTGCAAGTAGGATCGCATATGAAAGTGCAAAGGCGTAGTGTAGTCAAGTGCGTAATTGAGTTAGGGTTTGATAATTAAGGAAGCATCTCCTTATATAGAAGACACTATATGAAATGGAGGGATAAGATTGAGAGGTGTAAAAGATAAATGGTCGGCTATGATTAGAGGGTAGGTAAAGAAAATAAGAAAATAATGAGAGGGTAGGTAGTGTATGAATTAAGAGATGAATGACATGTGTCATAGGTAGAAAAGGCTAATGAATTAATTAAATAAATAAATATTCATTTAATTAATAGAAGAAGTGGGCTCAATTAAATAAATAAGATATTTATCTAATTTAGGAAAAGGGGAATTTAAATAAATAAATGTATTTATTTAAATGAGAAATAAGGCTAGAAGAGGATAAATGAATTAATTAAATAAATAAAGATTTATTTAATTAATAAAAGAATTAGGCTAAGATAATTAAATAAATAAAGATATTTATTTAATTACATAGGATAATTTTAGGTGTCTACATTTGCTATTTGGCATTTCTATTTTGGCACTTTTATGGTTTTTCCATCTTGTGTTGCCATCAATGCCAAAGGGGAAGATTGTTAGTATTTTGGTTATGTTGATATGGTTTTTTCATTGATGTCAACAACTATTAACACTTATCAACTCTAGCACTTTGGAGAATTGACAATGTTCACCAGCAAGCAAGTGACTTTATGCACAGTCACCAGTATCTGGTACATCAGCAGGATATATTATTCACTGGCACTTGGAATGACATGGAAAACATTTGGTTATGTCGAAGACATCGTTTGGACACTTTGTCTTGGAGATTTGTTCTTTGGTATATTCGAGTTTACATATTTGTTGTTACCGGCAAATAGGTCCAGGTTTTGCACCGACAGGTTTATCTATTCCATACCAGCACGACACGCTTTGGAAATAATTTTCTTGTTATTGTAAATGCATTAAGCCAACATGTTGAATCAGATATTGCATCGGTTATTGATTCACTTGTAATTGTTTTATTGTAATTTCTTTTAGAGCCAACCTACTAAAATTGGTCTTAGGTTATGGTATATATGTAAGATCTTATTTGTAAGATCGATAAGCGATTGGGAAATGGAATTGTAAGAAGGTATATGTGAGATTAAGCAGAGCTATACATGCAGACATCATTTGAAGGTAAAGCAAGGTTTTTGTGAAGGCAATCATAACTACACCGATACTGAAGCCAACATAGAAAGATGTTATTTTGAGAAGTACATCTTTATTAGATCTAACCATCCAATTGTAGTCAGTGTGACTCTCTATTTGTGATTGAGTAGTGAGATCTAGGTGCTTGGCCTTTCTGCATGTGCAGACCCCATTTGTATACACATACTATCTGCAATAGTATCATCTGATTGTGGGTAAGGTTTCCCACTGTGGTTTTTCCCCTTACAGGGTTTCAACGTACAAATATTGGTGTTATGTGTTGTGGAAGTTATTGTCTTTATGTTTCATGCATTAATCTTTACCGGTACTACAATTAACTGATAAACTGTCTACTGGCATAAAGTTTGGTTTACCGGTATTATGCATTAACGTTGGTTAAGTTGTTTTTGGTTTCAATTTATTTGACAACTGATTCACCCCCCCTCTCAATTGTCTCTGGGACCTAACATGCACATCAAAACCCATGCGGGTTTTGGCTTGGTAAGAGGGTTGGAAAATGACACTAAGGCTTGCAAGCCCATTTTCCCTCCATTTTTTTCCCTTTACACATTTTTTCATCTTCCAACATGATTTCTTGACTTTATCTTCATCAGGTTTACAAATGATCAAGTGGGTAGCTCTAAAATTACTACCATAATCTCACATGTCTTCTCAGCTTTCTAACAATATAAAGTTTTTTATTTTTAGAGAACATTAGCATAGTAAACTTTAATTTTCTTTACCAGTGCCTTGACAGTCCTCATAGATATACGTCTACCATTTTTTTTAAAAAAATTATATACTTGACCAAATTAAAAATAAATTACATATTATTGTTCTACACTATATTCTATATAATTAAAAAAAAAATTCATTTTCGATTATTTTGATGCAAGTTGTGCCGTGCCCAGTGCACGAACAGATAGCAAATTTTTAGGATGCAGTCACTCCAAAATATCTTTTAAAAAAAATACTAAATGAAAAATTACAAAAAAATACACAACTTTCAATCGTACTTATCATCCTACTAAAGGGTTTTGCAAAATACTAAATCTAACTATGTATTTTATGCAGTGCACGAAAACAACTATGTTATATTTTTTTCTAAAAAAATCAGGAACGGATTTTTGTGCGAGAGAGGTGTGACCCTCTTAATCTTATCCTATTTTAAAAAACTTTAGTAGTTTGGAAACTATATTCAAAGTACTACAATTTTTATTCTTTTCTCAACTCCTAGTTTTAAGTGTGTGACCTTCAAATATCTCTTTGAAGTTCACGTTTACCTATTTTTAAAAGAAAAAAAAAGTGGCCACTTATACCCCCCTTTTTGTTCACCATCTTGGTGCACTTACCCAAGGGATCATATGGTATCCTATGAACCCTTAAGTGTTGTTAGGGGTTATATTGTGTCCTAAGTGTCATATGGTGTCCTATGACCCCTTAGGACACCATATGGTGTCGTTACATGTCGTATGGTGTCCTATGACCCTTAGGACGCCATATGACCCCTTAGGACACCATATGGTGTTGTTAGGGGTCATATGGTGTCCTAAGGGGTCATATGGTCTTCTACAACCCCTTAGGGAACCATATGACCCCTTAGGACTCCATATGGTGTTGTTATGGACCGTATGGTGTCCTAAGAGGTCATATGGTGTTCTATGACCCCTCAAGACACTATTTGGTGTCATTATGGGTCATATGGTGTGCTAAGGGTTCATATGATGCCCATGACCCCTTAGGACTCCATGTGAGCCATTATATGTCATTATGGATCATATGGTGTCCTATGACCCCTTAGGACACCATATGACCCCTAAGGACACATGCATGGATCCCTAGGATACCATATGATCCCTAAGAATACCATATGACCCAAGAGAGGGAGGGGGGAGAGGAGAGGGAAGGAATAGGAGAGAGATACACCTAAGAGAGGAGGAGAGTGAGATACAGAGATAGAGACTGAGAGTGGGAGAAAAGAGGTAAATGAGAGAAAAGGAGAGAGAGAGAGAGAGAGAGAGAGAGAGAGAGAGAGAGAGAGAGAGAGAGAGAGAGAGAGAGAGAGACTTTAGAGATAGAGAATGGGGGGGAGAGAGAGAGAGAGAGAGAGAGAGAGAGAGAGAGAGAGAGAGAGAGAGAGAGAGAGACTTGATAGAAGAGGGGAGAGAGAGATAAATGTTGATAGCCAGAGACTTGATAGAGAGAAGGAGAGAGACTTTAGAGAAAGAGAAATGGAGTGAGAGGGGGAGAGAGAAAGAGAGTTAGAGGGAAAGAAATACTTTATAGAGGAAGAGAAAGGGAGGGGGAGGGAGAGGGAGAGAATGGGAGACATAGACCAAAGAGAAGGGGAGAGAGTGAGAGATAGAGATATTTGAGAGAGGGAGAGATAGAGAGGGATAGACGAAAGAGAGAATGAGGGTTAGGGAGATGAGAAAGAGAGGGAGAGATACTTGAGAGAGGGAAAAAAGTAGAGAGGGAGAGGCCTAAGGGACAAAAAGGTAGGGGTTAAGTAAGAGAGAGGGGGAATGTAGGGAAGAGACGAGAGAGATAATGTTGATACAAGCATGTTGATTACTGAAATTTGACTAAGTCTTAGACTTATAAGAATACTCAACCAACTAGAATCTGCATTATAACTCTTAGAGATCTGGAACCACTCTCAAACATCCTGACAATATATACATAAAATATAACTTAAAGTATAAGAAAGATAAAACACAGATAAATGCCACTTATACTTAAATGTTATATTTTAAGTATATATCCCTCCAAAAAACCTAATGGAATGCTAAATTAATTGCATACAAGTCCATATTACTAATTTAAATTTTATTGACAGACAAACGCGTACGTGGTTTACAAAATAAAACCGCACACAAGGTTTTAGTTTATATACCACGTACGGGGTTTTAGTTACTAATCCATGTACATGGTTTGTATACTTCAAACCCCATACACGGTATAGCTTTGGTCAGGCTCTAAAAAATGAGCCTAAACACATACGAGGTTTTTTAAATTTGAATACCCCATGCGCGTTTTGTGTTTTTTCATGTTTTTTTTGGGGTGTGTCCACTTTTTTGCACACCATATTGGTGCACACACGCAGATTTACAATAACTATTTAGGCGAATGTAATAAGAACACGATAGGATTTAGCTTCTAATTATAATTACTAATAGAATAGTATTGCGATTAAGATTGAAAAGTTTTAAATCAATCACTCAACACACAAACACAAAATGCGATGATTGAAAGAAAATTCATAATTTTTTCTATGACTAGTGCACTAGGTCTTATGGTTGGATACATTATAGCACAAATGAATACAGATAAAGGAGATATAATTAGAAGCATGTGTTTATTGTAGAACCTGGAAAGAATTGACCCCCGTTCCTAAACCAGTTGATTGAATCAACAAAACAAAGAAAACAAAATAATATCTAGAGAGATACTATTAAAAATAGAATAAATTTACTGTTCTACTATATATCTCGACACATATGAATGATTTAATCCATACAATGGTATTTAGAAAGAGATAAAACTCTTCTCTAATTTTAAATATGCAAGATGCTCTATTTTAGAAAAGATTCTTTATTGTCGCTTACAAATAATACAGAGGTCTATATATATAGTTTTCTGCACCTCTAAAATAGAATTTGAACTCTCTAAAATAAAAGTATTAACCACTTAAAGAAAAGTATGCACATCATGCATCATTCAAACTAACAATAGATGGCTATGGTGGAAGAAGTGAACACTAGTTAGCCTCTCTAAAAAACTATATTTTTTATTTACACAATTGAAAAAACTAATATAAGAAAAATTAAGAACTATCTCTCTAAAACTAAAAATAGTAATCAAATATTTGAAGCATGCGATGAGTGTTGAGTATTATGGTAGAACTCCTAGTAAACTGAGACTTCAGCATCAATTCTTCACATACTCCCCCTTGATGTTGAAGCATGCAATGAGCCAAAAACTAAGCTTTTACAACTGCCTTGGTGAAGATATCTGCGAGTTGATCCTGAGTGTTGATGTGCTTGAATTCAACTTCCTTCTTTTGCACCAAATCTTGAATGAAGTGATATTTCATATCAGAAAGCTTTGTCATGTTGTGATAGACTAGGTTCTTTGCTAACTTGATGGCACTCATGTTGTCACAATAAATCAGTGTAGGCTAAATTTGTTTTTCTTTGTTATTTTCTAAAACTTTTCTAAGCCAAAGAGCTTGTGTATCTGTTGAGGTAATTGAAACATATGCTACTTCTATGAATGAGAGGGCAACAATGCTTTGTTTATTCAAGCTCCAAGTAATCAAACCAGAACCAAAAGAGAAACAATTTATAGATGTAGATTTATGGTCATCCATACTACCTCCCCAATCTGAATCACTAAAGCCAACAAGATCAAACCTTTTAGAAGAGTAGTAATGAATTCCAAAATTTAGAGTGCCTTTCGCATGCATCGAACTTCTCTTGGGTGCTTTCATGTGCATTTCTAGCAGAATTTTCATATATCTTGAAACTAAATATAAAATACCAAGCCTTATGTGGGTTAGAAACATCAAACTCCCAACAATACTTATGTAAGCTATCTCATCAACTAATTAAATGTCATCATCTCTACACATAACAAATCCATGAGCACTTGGAGTGGAGGAAGGATTACAATCACTCATATCAAATTTCTTCAGCATATCATATGCATACTTTGTTTGACAAATAAAAAATTCATCCTTACTTTCATAAACCTCAATTCCTAGAAAATATCTCACAAGACCAATCTATCTTTCATCTCAAATTAATTCATCATAGAAACTTTGAATTCATCTTTCATCTTAGAACTACTACCCATATACAATAGATCATCAACATACAAACTTATGATGATAATATAAGTACCTTCTTGTTTGTAGTAAAGTGTAGGTTTGTGTGTGTGAAAAGTGAACCTGTATCTATATCTGAAATACACAACACTTCAATTAAGTCATTAGATGCATGGTTAGTAAATCAATAATCAATGAATACTAAACCATTACAAAGCAACCCATTGCCTTCTAGTAGATATGAGTTTAGATTGCTCTCAGATTGCTAAGCTATCCAGTGACTGGACAACACCTAAACGAAGGATTTTTAATCTATATGAGCATGTATATGAGCTAAATGGATGCAATATTTAAGCTAGATATGCAAGATTAATCTAACATGATTTAAGTAATATATGAATATTTAAGCTAAATGATTTAAGCAATATGAAATAGCTAATATGCAATATCTAAATGCAAATTCTCAATAAACCTAGAGCAAAAACAACATAATAACAATATATTCTCCAGGATTTTTGAATGAGAGATGAGAGCTTGAATTTATAGAAAATTCAGAAAGAAACCAAAGGCTGAGATCAAATGATGATGAGCGGTCAAGATTTTCCAAGAGGAAGCACAATCTAGGTGAATTGATGTGATTGGCTTCTTTTCTCAGTTTTAAAGTAAATTGAACTAAAATTAAGATAAAATCAAAGAAAAACTGATTTATTCTCTATTTCATTCAATTTTAATATTTAATTGTTTTAATTGCTTTCTTTGAGATTATTTATCAATTTTTAATTTATTTTTTTCAAGATTATCTCCAATTGATTTCTTTTCTCAAATTTTAATTCCTTTTTGTCAATTAATTCCTTTTTTGATTTATTTCCTTTTTTGAAGATTTGTGCTCATAATTTCCAATTCCTCTTTCTTGATTTGTTTCCTTTTTTGAAGATTTATGGCAATATTTATTTATTTTTTAAATTAATTCCTCTTTTTGATGATTTAATGGCAAATTGATTTATTTAATTAAATATGCTAGGATATTTAATAAAATAAGTAAAATAATTGTTTTAAAGTGATTTAGTTCGAATGATCTAATTAATTAAATTAATATTTAATTAATATTGAGTGATTAATTTTGCCATGTGACATTTGATGATTAAAGAATTAATTGTGTGCTCAAGATTTATTTAATTGCCTTTGGTTAGGACCTTGGTGACATTGTCGAGATTGGGGGCCCATGGTTTAGATGACCATTTTTAGGGTATTACATTTGCCCCTCTTTGAATTAATGTGCGAACAACGTGTTGGTTCAAAGAATACTTGATGTCTAGGAGATACCAGTTCTGAACTTGATTGATCATGAACTAGATGAAAGTGATGTGTTTAGCTTGATTCGAAGTGACAAAGCTGAATGAAGTATGATTAAAGCGATACCGATCCCAAACTTGATTGAACTTAGGAATGAAAGAGAACAAAGATACTGAACTTGAACTTGATTGATCAAGAAGCGGATCTTACTGATCTAGAACTTGATTGAACTAGACATAGTGAGTGATGATAAAAAAATCGATCTTGAACTTGATTGATCAAGACACGATGAAGATAAACTATCCAGCTTCATCAAGAAATGATGAAACTGAACACCTACTTAGATTTAGCGTGATCAAAGAAAATCTTTAAACCCTTGATTGAGTTTAAACGAATAATCAGCTTGATGAAAAGCGATGAAACTGATTAACTTTAAGAGATTGATTCAGATAAAAGATAAATATCAACTTGATTTGAAGTGATGAAACTGATATGCCCCTAGAGATTGATTTGATTCAGATAATCAAAAGATCTCCGCTTGATATAAAGTGATGAAGTTGAGATGCCCCTAGCGATGAGGTCTTGTTTGATTTTCTTTAGTTGAAAAAAAGGTTTTTTTGCTCAACTTTCGATGAAGATTTAAAAATTTTCTCGACATTTGAAGATGTGAGATCATAAGGTCATGAGTATGCCCCCTCGAGAGTGAAATCGAAAGATAGCGAGGGTACATAACGATTATAGGCAATTTTTAGTGATGATAAGTTGTTTGAGCACAAATTGATTCAGAGGAATTTTTGAAAATTTTGCGTTGATTGATAAGAAATTGAGCACAAAGTTGAAGAAGAGAATGAGTGGTTGATGAAAGTGCTAAGTGGTCAACATCATGAAAATTTGATGAGAGAAGTGACATCAAATTTTGATTTCGATCCCGAAAATGGACTCAGGACAGCCGATTTACGAGCTCTTGATTTGATTTCATCATACTTGTGTTGATTCATTTATGAGATGCTTTCTATATGTTTTTATTCTACATGTATGCATTTCTTTTTAGCATGTAATGCAAATGATTATGGATGTCTATTTTTGTTTCTTTTTATATGCAAATAAATGAATATGAATGAGTAATGAGTAATGCAAATTTTTTATTTTTCTATGCAATAAGATGCATGTAAATGAGTAATAATGAAATGTATGAATCTATATAAGATGCTTATGGATGCAGCTAAACATCTCAAAACACAAGTACTCGATCGGAGAAATGGTGAAGAAGAAACCACTCAGTTGAGAAATGATGATGCTTCAAACTCTCATTTAGAAGAGAAAGAGATTATTGTTATCATACTGATATCACTCTAAATTCACGAGATGCGGAATGAAATGCAAGATGAGATGCAAAATGAGATGCAACCGAAACCTAGTCATTGGATTTGAAAAGCTTAATTTTCATCATTAAGCATTTTACAAACATAGCAGACAGATTAGAGTTCCTTTCTTTTCATGTACAATATTAATTATCTTGTCCACAATGACCCCTTTTTCGTTCATATCCTTGGACAGATTATGCATGGACCTGGATTGCATAATATAGAAATTCCCTCAAAATAGACAAAGAAATGATGGGAACCTCCCTATAGCATTCAAATAAGTGGAGTCAAGGTATGTGTGGTGATTACACCTTAATGTGAAGGCTCTTATCACAGACACCCAGCTGATTAGATGTTTTCAGATCATCAGAATAATTCCTATAAGTAGAAAACAAAGAAAATATTACACCCCCAATCCTTGCTCCTCTTAGTCACAATAGACTTCCTCGAGTTACTCAGAGGGATAATAATCAAAAACCAATATAAAAGACATCACACAAAGAGAATTTTCATGCATAGCTCAAATTGTTCAGTAATTGTTTTCAGTTTTGTTTTGCTTGTGTACTCAGTGATAAAACTCTTCAGTAGTCAGGAGACAAGTAACTGACTCGGAGTGGACGACCAGGTTTCACTGACGTAAGGTTGACCTGGTTGATATTGCTTAGGACATGTAATGTGTTCTTGTTGATTACCTAAGACTAGGATATTGATCGGTTTCAAGCCATGAGGGTTCCAATGAACTAGGATGTCACAAAAGTGACTGAAATATGTATAGCAAAAGCAAAATATGCATGAAAGCAGAAAATGCCAACGTTATGTTGATAGATGGAGCTCTTGAGTACAAGAGGTGCCTGTTTGCCAGGTTTTCACCTGCTTGGTAGAGATTCATTCTTTTTTTTCTTTTTTTACCAAGGTGTCTGTTTACCAGGTTTTCACCAAGGCATTTTCTCTCTCTTTTTTCTTTTTTTTTTTTCTTTCTTTTGAATTTCTTTAGGACTTTTTCTTATTTTTAGGATTTCTTCAGGACTTTTTCTGATTTTTATGATTTCTTCAGGACTTTTTATGATTTTTATGACTTTTTCAGGACTTTTTATGATTTTTTCAAGACTTTTTATGATTTTTTATGATTTTTTTAGGACTTTTTCTGATTTTTAGGATTTCTTCAGGACATTTTATGATTTTTAGAATTTTGTAATGTTTGCCCCTAGTGTCTAGCAAGGAAAAAGGGATTTTGAGTACATGAATGGATAAGAGAATGATAGTGGATGCTTTCAAGGACTATCTCACAACGTTAATCCAAACATAGGGTCCAGATATATCAATATAAACCAAAGATTTTAGCAATGTAAAGCAAGGATTTTAGTGATGTAAAGCAAGGATATAGCGCAATGAAGCAAGGATATAGTGTAATGAATCTATATGTTCCAAATAAGTGGCCATGTCAAGAGGTTTGTGGAAAACATGTTTTTGCATTTTGTCCATAGTGTTGATCAAGATCTAGATAGGGGACAAATAGGATAATCAAGATCAAAGGTGGTAATGAAGGATGTAAGTGAGCAATGGATAGGAGCTAAAGGGTCTATATTAAGTGTAATAGATAGGACACATGAAACCTATAAAGATCCTTAACCTTGTCAAGATCAAAGGTGGAAAAGGGATATGAACATAGATAGAGTGGATGAGGGATAATGGAGGATAAAGGATAATGGAGGAAGAAGGATAATAGATGGATGTACATGGATGGAACTTTCCCCCTGGGTAAAGTGCAAAAGGATAATGGATTACACATGTCGCCTGTTTTCTAGTTTTTCATCATGGTACTTGCCCAAGGTGCCATGTGAAGTGGTTTTCACACAAGGACGAATTTATTTCTCTTTACTTTTTTTTTTTAAACTTTTTCATCATTTTTTTGTTTTTCTTTTGGAAGATAATGGAGGCATGATAGGGGATGGAAGAAGGACCCCAATGTCTCGCTGCTTTGGATGGTACCCTTAGAATATGAGTTGCAATAGACCATGGCTATGAAGGTATGCTCAAAGATGTTGGCAGGATAACGAAATGAAACTAGGGCAAGGATTTATGCAAAGGATTCGATAAGAGGGATGGAAGGGTGAAAAAGAGGTGTTTGATAATGGATGGGATATTGGAAGAATTGTGTATGGCTAGATGGAAATGTTGGAAAGATCAACATTGGCACACACCTTAAGGGATGGTGGACATATGGAAGAGAAGTGAATCTCAGATTTTGAGAATTTAATGGAAGAAAGGTTACATATTTTGGGGCATAAGAATGCAAAATGGATGAAGGAGGTGATGGAGGAATAGACTCGGAAGCATTGGATGAAGGAACAAAAAATTTTGGATGCCAATTTTGATTTTTCTTTAGACTATTGTGCTTCAAGAAGTCACTTAGGGATCCAGATGGTTTTAGATTTTTCATGTTTTTGTAGTTCCTTAGAGCACATTGCATGTACAAGTGCCTTAGGAACCCATATAACTTTTGAATTTTCTTCTTTCTTTGTAGGCCTTTGTGGCATTTTGTATTTTTCTTTTTCTTTTTGGATCATATTTTGCTTTGTTTTGACATGTCGATTAGATGGGACATGTTGATCCTTGAACACATGTGGATTACTTGACTTATGACTTTTATGCTTGGCATCCAAATTGCTTGGAGGGAGATGCGTGGATAGATAGGAATGATATGGAGGTCTTTGAGATGGATGGAAGGTACTCAAAGATGTGTGCCTTTGTTGATCTTGCATAAGGGATGGAGGGATATAGGGACCTAGAATGGATGGAAGCGATGATGGGGAAAACGTATATTTGGATTTAACTAGAGAAATATAGCATTTATGATAGATACCAACATCTTGAGAAATGTCCCTGAGGCCATGGCCTTTAACATTTTCCTTAATATGGAGGGGTTCTTTCTTGTGGAGATTTACCCCTTTGCCTTTATAAATATTTTGACTTGTAGGATACACTTTGCTTTGGAAAGAAGGCATGAGTCCATTATGAGATGGAGGTGGAATGTAGCAAATGATAAGATTATGAGAGGGATTTGTAGGCATGATGGATCCTTGAGGTGAATATGGAGGATTATGACAAGGAGATGAAGGGATACTTTGATCTTGA
This sequence comes from Cryptomeria japonica, assembly GCF_030272615.1. NCBI lineage: Eukaryota > Viridiplantae > Streptophyta > Pinopsida > Cupressales > Cupressaceae > Cryptomeria > Cryptomeria japonica. Next base: position 237,674,935 of record NC_081405.1, read on the forward strand.
CATGGAAGAGGACCATTGGATAGAGTAGGAAGGGTGTTTGACTCTTCATTTTGAATAGGACCATTTGAAAAGGTGGAAGAGGCATCATGATCTTGATTAGGAAGGATGCTTTGCTCTTGAGATGGAAGGGGATCATCTTGGAAGAAATGGAAAGGTATAAGTGGATCATCATGGGATTCTAGGTAAATAGGATCTTTTTCAATCATTAGATGGGATTGAGGAGTTTTGGTGTCTTGATCTTGATTTATGATAGGACTTGTTTCTTCATTTTTCAGATTATCCACTTGACATGGAGTCACTTCTAAGGAAGGGATAGGATTTTGCATAGGCGTAGGGGATTCTTGGAAGGTCTCCATATTTTGGCATGATGGGGAAGCATTTTGAGTAGGACTCTCTAGAGTGGGTACGTTTGGAATTGAAGTGTATGATGGCATAGGATCTGGGATTTTTAAATCTTTAGAGGAACTTGTATCAATAGTGCCATTAACTTGGATTTCCATAGGAGATAGCCCTTGAAGGCAAACATGAGAAGTTTCATTGTTTGAAGGAGATGGTATGGATTGTTGCTGAGAAGTTTTAGGAGATGAAGGCATCATGGAAGGGATGGAGGCTACATATGGAGCCTTGCTAGACATAGGTTCATGATTTTGATCATGATTAGAAATAATTCCTTCTTTTTCTTTAGGTGAGTCATTAGGATCTTCAATTTCAATGACACCATCATCAAGGAGATCTTGAATCTTATGTTTTAATTCCATACACATTGAAGTCTTATGTTTGTTATGCCTATGATATGCACAGTAACTACTCAAAATTGCACATCCCTATGTGGTCTTTTTAGGCAATATGATAAGATTATGCTCAAGAAGCTCTTTCAAAGCTGACTCAATAGATTGCTACAAAGGTGTAAACTGTCTATCTAGAGGATATTTGGAGGAAATGTCTTTATGTCTTGGTGAAGGTGTCTTGTGAGCTTGTTTGAGATTTGGCTTTTGATTGTCAATTATTTGCTTATTTTTTATTGTCAAATCATATAAACATTTTAGCATTCCTTGAAGTTTCTCACTCTTGATATCATGCATTTGTTTTTCAAAAGGAATCATTAATTTATTTTGTTGGATTTTAATGTCATATATTTCTTGTTTGATATCTTGAAGAATTTGAGCCAAGGTAGCCATGGGAATTGGAGCTAAGGTAGCCATGAGATTCTTACTTTTGCCAAAAAAAAATTTAGAAGAGCTTCTGGTTTGAACAGGAATTTACAACCGATGGGACTAAGAGCTAGATGTGTTGCAGAAGTCAAGATCAAATTGTAGCTAGTTATTCGTTTAATGTAGTGATTGAGACAAGTAACTAAGATCTGGTCTGGTTTCAGGAATGATCTATCATGTGTAAGATGTTATCTAAGTTAACTTAGGTTTGATAAGATGTTGTTTGAACTAGCTGAGAGATGATCGACAAAATCGTGCAACGCAATGGCAGGGGTACATTATCAAGGTTGTTTATGCTTCGAATTACGATAACCAATTTTATGCTCATTGTAGATTGATATGCGAAACTTTGATTGTTTTGACTGACAAGATCAGGAATTCATACGACAGAGAATTGGACAAAGATGAGATTCTGACAAACAGAGTTTCAATGACTAACGACTACTAGTTTTTGATAAGGACCAATGTTTCAATGACTGACGATGATCAGTTTAGAGGTGGACTGAGTTTTTGACAACTAAGGTATACCAGTTTTATGACATAGACAGAGTTTTGATAACTGATTTTGTTTATTATTTTCTCCAGTTTTGGTATTCCAGTTTTAGTTTTAGGTATGAAAACATAAAAAACATGCAAGATATATAATAATTCAATCACAGCATGCTAACCCTATGGAAGTTGGCTTAGAGAAGAAAACCTTTGCTTGCTGACTTAGGTACACACACAATAGCTAATCAGAATACAGCCACTGAGTCTCACACAATGGATTCTCAATGCCGTATTAGTCAACTCCAAATGCTAATGGGGGCACGATATGGCAAGTGTCTTGGGAGAGTTACTATCTCTCTTGCACAAAGATTATCCCCCTTTCGAAGGTGAACCAAGTAGCTTCTATCTTATAGTTCTTAGTCAAGAATTCTGTTTGAAATTACCCCTTGAAGTCATGCAAGCATGGTTGAGGCCTATAGCCCAACAAAGTACCGAAACAAGTTGTAGTCACGTAAACGTGATTAAGACCGTGGAGCCCTACAAAATGCTCGATATGAGAGATCTCAAAGAGAAAACTCAAATATTCCCATCCTCTGATACTTTAATCACCAGAGGCCTATTTATTATAGTGAGTTGGAATGCTCAGCTCCAGTTGTACTCACTTGGGTTGTTCTCACAGGGTGATTACTTTTTCCCACTGTGACAAGCCCGCTAAAGATACACAAATCTCAAAACTTAGAAAAAAGCTTCGAGGGTCTAGATTTCTGATTGTCTATAAAAGACAAGAGCATACTCTCCTACCTCTTAGATTTTTCTGAAAACATGAAAGAAAGATTTGTTCTTTAACCGAATAGCAATTTAAGTGCCTAAGAAAATACTAAATGAATACACAATGTTTAGTCGATTCTCTTTAGGCAACTTGGAAAACCAATATGTCAATAGTCATTTTCTTCTTGATTCTTTAGCAGCCATATGTTTGATTGATAGATTCTTTGACAAGCGTCCTGCAAACATTAAAATCCCAAAATTAGTTTCCAAAATAATATTAAAAAAATCATCAAAATAAAATACTAGCATGCAAATTGTAAATTAAACTAATCTAACAAGAATTTTCATTTTTTATGACTATCCTAGTTATGACAGTTTTGATAGTACTACACTCTATTGTTTATAACTTTTGAACCAGAGATAATTTGGAAAATCTCTTCGGTGTAAATGTGAAAAACTTGGTTTGACAAAACATATTAAAATTTTGTTTAGATCCAACGGTTCAATAAAAAGTTATACTCTTCGACAGAGACCATTTTTGGCTGTCATAGAAGAATAAGTAAAATGATAGTACTGCACTCTGTCATTCCTAACTTTCAAACCAGAAATTATTTCAAAAATCGCTTCGATGAAACTGTAAAAACCTTGGTTTTAAAACATATAAAAAATTTGTTTAGATCCAACGATTAAATAAAAATTTATGCTTCCATAAAGAGAGTCTTTTTTACTGTCACAGAAGAACAAGCAAAAAGAAAGATTTTTATTTGCAAATTTAACACATGGTTATTAGTTATAAAAACCAAACATTAAATTTGTTCAAGAAACATTAGAAATCTTGTTGTCATGGGTTCGATCCCCACAGTGGGCGCCAAAAATGTGTGTGAGAAAAGTGAACTTGTATCTGTATCTGAAATACACAACATTTCAATTAAGTCATTAGATGCATGGATAGTAAATCAATAATCAATGAATAATAAACCATTACAAAGCGACCCATTGCATTCTAGTAGATGCGAGTTTAGATTGCTCTCAGATTGCTAAGCTATCCAGTCACTAGACAACACCTAAACAAAGGATTTTTAATCCATATGAGCATGCATATGAGCTAAATGGATGCAATATTTAAGCTAGCTATGCAAGATTAATCTAACATGATTTAAGTAATATATGAATATTTAAGCTAAATGATTTAAGAAATATGAAATAGCTAATATGCAATATCTCAATGCAAATTCTTAATAAACCTAGAGCAAAAACAGCATAATAACAATATATTCTCCGGGATTTTTGAATGAGAGATGAGAGCTTGAATTTATAGAAAATTCAGAAAGAAACCAAAGGCTGAGATCAAATGATGATGAGCGGTCAAGATTTTCCAAGAGGAAGCACAATCCAGGTGAATTGATGTGATTGGCTGCTTTTCTCAGTTTTAAAGGAAATTGAACTAAAATTAAGATAAAATCAAGAAAAAACTGATTTATTCTCTATTTCATTCAATTTTAATATTTAATTGTTTTAATTGCTTTCTTTGAGATTATTTATCAATTTTTAATTTGTTTTTTTGAAGATTATCTCCAATTGATTTCTTTTCTCAAATTTTAATTTTTTTTTGTCAATTAATTCCTTTTTTGAAGATTTGTGCTCATAATTTCCAATTCCTCTTTCTTGATTTGTTTCCTTTTTTGAAGATTTATGGCAATATTTATTTATTTTTTAAATTAATTCCTCTTTTTGATGATTTAATGGCAAATTGTTTTATTTAATTAAATATGCTAGGATATTTAATAAAATAAGTAAGATAATTGTTTAAAAATGATTTAGTTGGAATGATCTAATTAATTAAACAAATATTTAATTAATATTGAGTGATTAATTTTGCCATGTGACATTTGATGATTAAAGAATTAATTGTGTGCTCAAGATTTATTTAATTGCCTTTGGTTAGGACCTTGGTGACGTTGTCAAGATTGGGGGCCCATGGTTTAGATGACCATTTTTAGGGTATTACAAGGTTCACTCTTACTTCTCCAGAAGCCATTCTCCTGAAAGTATTAATTGATCTTAGCATACCATTCTTCAACTTGTAGACACGATTCTCTTTTCCTTCCACTTCAAAACCTCGTGATTTGTCCACATATACTTCCTCTTCTAAGTACCATTCAAGAAGGAAATTTTCATGTCCATATGATGTATGCTCTACTTCTTTTGATTTGCTAATGAAATTAGCATTCTAATGGTCTCTTGTCTAGCTACTGGTGAAAATGTCTCTTCATAATCAATTTCATACTTATGTGTGAAGCCTTTAGCAACTAATCTTGTCTTTTGCCTTTCAACAGTCCCAACACTGTTAAACTCAGCCTTATAGATCCATTTGGTGCTAATCTTCTTCTTGTTGTGTGGAATCTCTGTAAGCTCCCAAGTGTCATTCCTGTGATGAAATACTTCTCTTTTTTCATTTCTTGCATCAAAACCTCATTATTACATGCATCTTCAAAACATGATGGTTCAAAATTAGCCTTGGTAAATAAAGAAAAAATCACTATCTTTGTAATGCCCTGCCCAAAACCCTAAAGGAAAACCACACTACAAGACAACTAAAGGGTACAACACATTTTTTTAAAAGGATTAAGTGCATTCATAATAACATTGCACGTATAATAACACAAGTGGAAGTCTAACAATGACATCCTAAAGGGTTACCAACGAAGATTACTTCGAAATAAAACTTCATCACAAAGTTAATCCAATTATCCATCTAAATTAGAGAAATTCAATTACGATTAATTAACTCAAAACTCAAAAATTGATTCCAAATAGATAGGTTTAAAGAGTTACAATATATTTACTTCCAATGATTCATTTACACAAAAGATGAAGGATAACTGAAATAACATACATTCCATTGAAGTTCAAATTACAACATTCCATAAATTAGATGGATTCAATAGAAAAAATTAAGTACATAGGTTACAATGCCAAGGTTACAAAGTTTAAAGATGCAATGACCACAAGGTCACAAATGAACAATATCAAGAACATGAGTTGATACATGAAGCATGAACCAAGGTACACCAGTGAAGCCAATCCTCACTTGAATGTAAGAACCAAGATATCCGATGGGAAGTGGCACTACCACCCAACCATGTGATCTCATAATGGAACCACCCCACCATGCTAGGAGATAGCATAAGACCCTCAAGCAAGCAATAAGACAAGAACGACAGTACACATGACTCCGTAGAACTCAAGTGACTCAACTCACAAAACACTAGTGACCCTAAAGAGAGAGTGTCATCACATGGCTTAAGATGGTTACTCTAGGTAGGTCTCCATAGGCCCCAGCCCCCATCCTGGGTTATCCTGGTAACCTTTCACGAACCGCTGGCTCCATCTAAGCATCATGCGGACCCTACCAACCTTTCGTGAAGACAAGGTGATAAGTTTGCCATTTCAGGCCTTCCCACAACACCTTGAGCCTATACAAACACTCAACCATATGCGGGGTACAATATCTTAATTAAATTAATAAATACCCACCCCCTAATCAATGTTTAGGTTATCACTTGTTAACTGACATTGGAGGGGTTATCCTGCCAACCACTTCGGATGTGGCCCTTGCTCAAAAGCCACTCTCTCTCCTAGGACACTAACAGGAAAGGTCTCTCTATGAGAACTCTATGGCGAAACTGACAACCATAACTAATCCTGACATAACACAGGTGAAGGACTCACAGTCATTAACCCAGGATTGACCTTTTGGAAACATAGCACACAATGGCTCACATCCACATAGTTTTAACAACGACACCTAACTAAGGGGTTATACACCATACGACATAATGACAACTCACCAGAATTGCAACAAAATTTAAACTTGACTGCAATTACTATAACAAGAGATCCTAAACAGACAATCTTTTCTTAAAGCAGTCAAAAGGCATAATTTACTTGCAATAAAGATTTCTCATAAATAAAGAATTTACATCTATATTAATATAAGGAAAACAATGAAATCACATGTCTAATAAGGTTAATTAAACCCACATTTAAAATTTAAGCCCCCAATCATTTGATCATGATTGAATTACAATTAACCCGAATTGACTATAACCAAAATCTAAATTTAATCCCAATTTAAACATCTATATATATAGTAATATAATATAATTTCAATAAATAAATATTCATCGAATATATTATTATATAATTATATTACATTAATATATATACAAAGAATAAAGATTAAATCTAACGATTAAATTCTATTTCCAAAATTAAGCCATAACATTTATTTCCGAAATATAATAAAACAATTAACCAAATTTATATATATATATATGTAATTAATATTATTTTTTATTATTATCATTATTTATTTATTTATTTTATTTTATTTTTACTTTTCAAAAAAAATAATAAAAAAAGACCAAATATTAAATTCGGTGGCAATCTGGGGGCGTTGTTTTTTTTTGGTTTAGACGGTGCCCCTGCTGCTACCGAAAGGTAGCAAGTGCTACCTTACGGTAGCACTGCTACCAAATGGTAGCAGGTGCTGCTATAGGGTAGCAGGCTTCTGCCTCCCCCCCCACCTCCCCTTCCCTCTTTGCCATAATAAATTTAATTTAATTTTTTTTTTATAAAAATCAATTCATAAAAATGAATTGACAGAGATTTAGTTCTCTGGGATCTCATACTCATAAAACACTACTGAATTAATTTTTCTTTAAAAATTGAACAAAACTAACATACTGAAATTAATCACTGGTAATGAAATTTTACCAGAAAATACAATCTCTGAGACAAAATAGAGATGGAAGATAGCTTCCCAAAACAAACAATTTCATTCCCAAAATCAAATTGACGGGGAACTAACTTGATTGCCATTCCTCAAGTGGATTTTTTTTGCCAAAACAAGAATGAGAAAAGAAGAATTTAAACTCAGAATTTTCCCCAATTTTGAAACTACCAAGAAGAATTTTTATTTAAACAAATGAAGACACAAGGGGAATTTCATGGCACAATTTTGCCAGCATGACTCTACCCAAAATCACAAAATTTAAAAGCTACAAACACCAGGAAATCAAATTCTTTGCATAAACAAAATGAAGAAATAGATTTTAAACCAAAACTTTTCATGAAATTGATTTGGGAGAGTTTGAAGTTGCATTTTAAAAGCAAAATGGATTGAGATTTTTCAATAAACCTCATAGAACCTAACCCATAACCCAATAATAATTTAATTAATCTTTTTACAACATCCAGAAAATGGGAAAGAAGCATGAATTTTTAAAACAAACAAGTAGAGTTCAACCAACCTATGGAGCTTCCAAGAAGAAATTTGTGAGCTTCTACCCTTCAACAAAATTCCAGACTAAAATCAAAATCTTCCTTCCAAACAATTTTCCAAAATTTTCCTCCTCCCAAAAACAAGCATCCTCTTCCAAAAATATTTACAGGGATAAATAGGAAAAATATTTTAACCTAAACTTTTAGGTTGAAATATTTTTCTCACCCAAAAATATTTAAATAATGAAATTGACTTTTTCTATTTTCCTCCAAAAGTAAATGGGAATTTCTCTTCCTTTTTTTTTTGAAAAATACATTTCTTCAATCATGAAATTTAATTAACTTTTTCAACAAAAGTAAAAATCAATAATTTAACTCTATTTTTATTTTTCTTTAAATCTAAAAGCAATAGAATTAACTTTATTTATTTTATTTTTCTATTTGATTTAATATAGTTACTTTTCCAAAATAAACCAATTATTAACTTAAATCTAATAACTTCACTCAATAAGCTAAGTTCATAACACAAGGGCATAATAATGCATAAATTACTTATACCAACTATGAAATGACGACTTAAACTCAATTAAATAATCACACCTGCTATGTCATGCAAACCAAGAAAAAAATATAAGAAGACTCCGACAAAGCCAAATGAACAAGACTTGAAGGCTAAACAAAAGGAACGGACGACCAACTAAAAACACTCACAAGAGTAGACTGAGGATAAGAATTAGGGTCAACAGCTATCTCCTCCACTCCCATTGGACATATAAGGCTCGCTCAGACCTGTGAAGCCAGGTGGAGACGATACCTCGTACCTACCCAATACTTGTACCTGCAATATCCTGCATCATCGAATCACACATGCATGTATATAAATATAGAATACATGGTACACATGCCGATGAAGGAGATTCGCGATGTTCCGTGTCTCACCGAAGTGAGTGAAGGAAAATCGTCCCCTTGCATCCAATACATTTGCAAACATGCAACATATATATGACACATTTCATAGATAAAGTAAAGTGTCAGAACAATGCAATAGTCCATAAATGCTACAATCACAAGTATTGAAATACTATAAATAAAGTATGCATATCATATCCAGATAAACATGAAATAATATCAAATACGTCTGAATAATGTTTAGCAGTAATGTATCAACTGAAAAGTAAACTGCAACAAAATATCAGTCTAATAAGTCCAATCGAGAAGGGGTACTACATTCTCCCCCCCCCAAAAAATAGGCTTACTCCTGGAAGCCTAAAACAGATAAGAATAGAGCTCTCTCATCTTCACTGCATCCTCCCAAGTCACTGAGGTCTCGTCATTTGGGTCCCATAGGACCCTTACCTGGTCGATGGTGCGACCCCTGAGGGTCAAATCCTGACGTTGAAGAATTTGCATGGGCTCCATGTAAAGCTGCCGGTCCTCGGCCTGCAAGGAGTTCCAATCAAGAACATGAGTCACATCAAGGTGATAAGGTCGGAGAACTGAAACATGAAAGACATCATGGATGCAGGATATACTTGATGGCAAGGCAATACGATAGGCAACAGGTCCTATCCTCTCAAGGATCTCAAAAGGGCCAACAAAACGAGGTGCCAACTTAGAACCCTTTCCATAACGGATTAGACTCTTCCGCGGATGCACTCTCAAAAACACATGGTTGCCAACTGAAAACTAACAATCTCCCCTATGAGCATCTACATACTTCTTTTTCTTATCCTGTGCAGCTACCAAATGCTCATGAATCCGCTCAACCTGCTACTCCATCTCTTGAAGAATATCCGGTCCTATAAGCACCCTGTCCTCTAACCGATCCCAACTCAAAGGAGTACGGAAAGGATGACCATACAATTCCTTAAAGGGAGACATACCTATGGAGCCATGATATCCATTGTTATAAGAAAACTCCACTAGATAAATACAATCCTCCCAACATGACTGCTGGTCCATAACATACATGTGAAGCATGTCCTCTAAAACCTAATTCACACGCTCAGTCTGACCATCTGTCTCTTGATGATAAGTTGAATTGAAGTTCAACTGATTCCCCAAAGCATGCTGAAGTGAGGTTCAAAATTATGATGTAAAGACAAGATCTCTATCAGAAATGATCCACCTTGGAATCCCATGCAATCTCGCCACATCTTCCAAGAAGACACAAAACACCACCACTGTCATATAGGAAGCTCAAATAGGAACAAAATAAGCAACCTTGGTCAACCTGTCAACAATGAGCATGATGGCATCATGATGACATGAAGAAACAAGCAATCCAACAATGAAATCCATGGAAATGACTTCCCATTTCCACTTCGGTACAATATTAGGCTGTAAAAGCCCTGCGGGGTGCTGATGCTCCCCCTTCACCCGCTGACATTCCAAACACTTCAACACAAAGTCAATGATGTCACGTTTCATGCCAGCCCAATGATAAATCTGTCTAAGATTTGCGTGCATCTTCTTGACACCTGGATGTGCCGAATAAGGTGCACAATGGGCCTCAAGCATGATCAAAGTGTGAAGACCCTCCAAAGGAGGTACATAGATCTAACCAAGATGATGAAGAAGGCCATCTGCCTCAAGGCTAAAACCAAAAAACCTACCCTCTAAAGGCCTTCCGGATCCAACACGACTCTAACATCCTGATAACAAGAATCCTAAGGAAGAACTCCAAGAATTCTCTACCTCAAGTCCACTCCAAGGGACAATGTTGAAACTTTATGCCGCCTATGACTCAAAGCATCTATCACATTGTTCTCTTTCCCCTAAATATATTGAACCTCAAAATCACATTCACAAAGGAATTCCATCCACCTTCGTTGTTGAGCATTCAAGTTTGGCTGCATGAAAATATACTGCAAACTATGGTGATCACTATGCAGCTCAAACCGACGCCCTAATAGAAAGTGACGCCATCTAACCAACACATGCACTATAGCTGCCAACTCAAAATCATGAACTGGATAGTTCAACTCGTGGTCCTTCAGTTTGTGAGACTCATAGGCAACCACCCATCCCTCCTGCATAAGCACTACACCTATGCCTTCTAAAGAGGCATCTGTGCACACCATAAAATCTTGAGATGGATCATGGACTACCAAAATAGGAGCATTGACAAGGAGTTCATTCAAGGTATGAAATACTGACTCACACTACTCTAACCAAACAAATTTCTTCCCTTTCCTCTGAAGAGAAGTAATTGGGTGACCTATCTGGGAAAAACCCTGAACAAAGCGACAGTAATATCCGGCCAAACCCATAAAACTCAGAACCTCTGAAACATTGGTCGGCACTGGCCAATCCACTATGGCTTGGATCTTTGAAGGATCCACAGGTACACCCTCTCCCAAAACCACATGACCAAGATAGTTCACCTCAATCTGGAAGCAATCACACTTCGCCAAATTGGCATAAAGTTGATTCTCCCTCAAGCACTACAATACCTGTCGTAAGTGACCCTCATGCTCTTCCATAGATCTAGAATAAATCAATATGTCATCCAAGAACACAAGGACAAAATGATCTAGGTGCGAAAAAACCCATTCATGAGGCACATGAAAACTGAAGGCGCATTTGTCAACCCAAATGGCACCGCTGTGAACTCATAGTGACCATAATGAGTATGAAACTCTGTCTTATGAATGTCTGCATCATGAATGCACAACTGATGATACCCAGATTTCAGATCAATCTTAGAGAACACACCAGCTCCCTTCACTTGATTGAAAATATCATCTATATGAGGCAATGGATATCGATTCTGGATGGTTACCTTATTCAGCTATTAGTAATCAATGCATAATCGAAGAGAACCATCCTTCTTCTTTATGAAGATAACAGGTGCACCCCAAGGAGAGACACTAGGACAAATGAATCCCTCGGTCAACAATTCCTCCATCTGCAACTTCAACTCACTGAGCTCCTGAGTAGTCATCCAATATGGAGCTCACGAAATAGGATCTGCACCAGGAACCAAGTCAATTCAAAAGTCTATGTCTCGTTTCGGAGGTATACCAGGAATCTCCAACGAAAACACATTAGCATACTCTCACAGAATAGGGTGACCATCAAGAGCGATTTCTCAACTCTCTGCCTCATCCATATCCTCCAGAGTTACTACAAAAAGCTGACATCCTCTATGCATACACCGCTTAAATTGCATAGTGGAAATCATATGTAAGGATATCAATCTTTGAACTCCAACAATCCCCACTTTCCTACCATGGTCATCTAAACACTCTACTGTCTTCTGACGACACTCCACACGAGCATTGTGAGATGATAACCAATCCATCCCCAACACTACTCCATAGGATCCCAAAGGAATAACTCGAAGGTCAAAAAAAGTCACAAAGGGTCCTAGGTCCAACTCACAACTAGGGACAAAGGCATCTATAGACACACACACCCCGGTAGCCAACTCTACTTGCCACCTATCTACCTGCTTAGTAGACATGAGTCAGCACCACTCCACAATGGACAAAGAAATAAAGAAATCTGAAGCACCGGAGTCAAAAAGCACTGAGATAGGGATATTACACAACACACCTGCGGTCTCAATAACAGTCCCCTGATGCTGAGCCTAGCGGTCATCCACTGCTGCAAACACTCTGTGGGATCTACTAGCATCCCCTACTGTCGGCTCTGATGCAGATGGCCTCTACCTTCCTGTCTGGTGGGAAAATTGAGGACACTGTGCGGCAAAATGGCTGAACTGCCCGCATGAGTAGCAAGCTCCTCTATGTAGTCCTCTACCTCCAGTCGGCCCATTGGACTGCTGAAAGCTTCCCGTGCTAGGGGCCTTAGATGCACTCTGAGAGGACTGTCCTAGAAAACCTTGGCTGCTCCTCTACCAGTTCTTCTTCCTTCTGTGATGGGGGTTGCCACCCTACTGGCCCTAGGACTGTTTCGATCATGGCGGCTGCTGCCGCTGCTACTGTCCACCCTTAATGGGTGCTTGAGGAGTCCTAAATGGTGCAGTTGACTGGGACTGATTCCCATGAGCTTTGTTCCCATTGAAAGGAACACTCCCTATCTGCACCCCCGACTATCCACCATGCACACAATTGAGGTTCTACTCAACCAATCTGGCTTTTGCCATGGCTACCTCGACTGAAGTTTGCTCAAAAACTCTAACCCCTCCACTGATACAATCATTAAGACCTCTCAATAAATGTTGCACGAGCATAGCCTCATCATTACCAATCCTGGCATACTGTTTTAGCTCATAGAATTTATGCTCAAACTAGTCAACTGACATACCAAACTACTGCAAAGCATAGAACTTGTCTGCCCGAGTCTGCCTCCACTACGGTGAGAGAAACCATGCCCTGAATCTCTCTAAGAATATCTCCCAAGAAATGGTGTTGATACTCAGACCGATCTTCTCCTCCTCTAACCTCCACCAGATCGAAGCAAAATCATCGAGATGCATGATGGGGTATCTCGCTCTAGTGTTGCTACTATATGGAAACATAGCGAAACACTTATCCAAACTGATCAGCCAAGTCTCTACCTCGAGACTTGTGCCTCGACCATAGAAGAAGGGAGAGTTGGTTCTCATCAACTCCTTAATGTGACCCAAGGGAGCCGGGTCCTGGTCAACTGGGACCTCCCTCTCTCTCTCTCTCTCCTCTGGAACCTACTGATGTGACTCCCCAACTTGACCATGGATGGGCTGCTCACCCTCAGGCCTAGGGCCTAGCCTAGCTAGAACTTCCTAAAACATCTGTCTCAGCTCTTCCCTTTCAGGAACCTGCTCTCCTGCATGATGTTCATCTTGATGAACGGACTGCTCCTGATCCACACTCACATGAGTGAGTGGTGGCAAAGGACTATGGTGGTCTGAACCTCGACCCTGTCCCCCACCTCTGCCTCTATTGCAGCCTACCGCACGACCACCTCCCCTCGCTTTGCTGGCCATGACCTGACACTACAAAGGAGAAAACGGTTCAGATCAATGGCAAGGGTAAACAAAGGAAACACAAACGTAAAGACCTACTCATAAGGTCAAACTAAATGGGCTCACTACAATCCTAGAGTTCCCAGTGTTGAAACATGGGCTCTGATACCAAATATAATGCCCCGCCAGAAACCCTAAAGGAAAACCACACTACAAGGCAACTAAAGGATACAACAATTTTTTAAAAAAAATGATTAAGTGCATTCATAATAACATTGCACGTATAATAACACAAGCGGAAGTCTAACAATGACATCCTAAAAGGTTACCAACGAAGATTACTTCGAAATAAAACTTCATCACAAAGTTAATCCAATTATCCATCTAAATTAGGGAAATTCAATTACGATTAATTAACTCAAAACTCAAAAATTGATTCCAAATATATAGGTTTAAAGAGTTACAATATATTTACTTCCAATGATTCATTTACACAAAAGATGAAGGATAACTGAAATAACATACATTCAATTGAATTTCAAATTACAACATTCCATAAATTACATGGCTTCAATAGAACGAATTAAGTACATAGGTTACAATGCCAAGGTTACAAAGTTTAAAGATACAATGACCACAAGGTCACAAATGAACAATATCAAGAAAATGAGCTAATACATGAAGCACAAACCAAGGTACATCGGTGAAGCCAATCCTCGCACGAAGGTAAGAACCAAGATATCTGATGGGAAGTAGCACTACCACCTGACCATTTGATCCCATAATGGAACAACCCCACCATGCTAGGAGATAGAAGAAGACCCTCAAGCAAGCAATAAGACAAGAACGACAGTACACATGACTCCGTAGAACTCAAGTGACTCAACTAACAAAACCCTAGTGACCCTAAAGAGAGAGTGTCATCACATGGCTTAAGATGGTTACCCTAGGTAGGTCTCCATAGGTCCCGGCCCCCATCCTGGTTTATCCTGGTAACCTTTCCCGAACCCCTGGCTCCATCTAAGCATCATGCGGACCCTACCAACCTTTCGTGAAGACAAGGTGATAATTTTTCCATTCCAGGCCTTCCCACAACACCTTGAGCCTATACAAGAACTCAACCATATGCGGGGTACAATATCTTAATTAAATTAATAAATACCCACCCCCTAATCAATTTTTAGGTTATCACTTGTTAACTGACTTTCGAGGGGATTTCCTGCCAACCACTTCGAGTGTGGCCCCTGCTCGAAAGCTACTCTCTCTCCTAGGACACTAATAGGAAATGTCTCTCTATGAGAACTCTATGGCGAAACTGACAGCCATAACTAATCCTGACATAACATAGGTGAAGGACTCATAGTCATTAACCCAGGATTGACCTTTTGGAAACATAGCACACAATGGCTCACATCCACACAGTTTTAACAACAACACCTAACTAAGGGGTTATACACCATACGACATAATGACAACTCACCAGAATTTCAACAAAATTTAAACTTGACTGTAATTACTATAACACGAGATCCTAAACAGGCAATCTTTTCTTAAAGCAGTCAAAAAACATAATTTACTTGCAATAAAGATTTCTCATAAATAAAGAATTTACATCTATATTAATATAAGGAAAACAATGAAATCACATGTCTAATAAGGTTAATTAAACCCACATTTAAAATTTAAGCCCCCAATCATTTGATCATGATTGAATTACAATTAACCCGAATTGACTATAACCAAAATCTAAATTTAATCCCAATTTAAACATCTATATATATAGTAATATAATATAATTTCAATAAATGAATATTCATCGAATATATTATTATATAATTATATTACATTAATATATATAAAAAGAATAAAGATTAAAGCTGACAATTAAATTCTGTTTCCAAAATTAAGCCATAACATTTATTTCCGAAATATAATAAAACAATTAACCAAAATTATATATATATAATTAATATTATTTATTATTATTATCATTATATATATATATATATATATATATATATATATATATATATATATATATATATATATATATATATATATATATATATATATAAACTTTTTTAAAAAATAATAAAAAAAGTCCGAATATTAAATTCGGTGGCAATCTAGGGGCATCGTTTTTTTTTGGTTTAGATGGTGCCCTTGCTGCTACCGAAAGGTAGCAAGTGGTAGCACTTGCTACCAAATGATAGTAGGTGTTGCCGCAGGGCAGTACTACTACTGTGGGGTAGCAGGCTTCTGCCTTCCCCCCCCCCTCTTTGCCATAATAAATTTAATTTAATTTTTTTTTTTACAAAAATCAATTCATAAAAATGAATTGACAGAGATTTAATTCTCTGAGATCTCATACTCATAAAACACTACTGAATTAATTTTTCTTTAAAAATTGAACAAAACTAACATACTGAAATTAATCACTAGTAATGAAATTTTACCAAAAAATACAATCTCTGAGACAAAACAGAGATGGAAGATAGCTTCCCAAAACAAACAATTTCATTCCCAAAATCAAATTGACTGGGAACTAACTTGATTGCCATTCCCCAAGTGGATTTTTTTTGCCAAAACAAGAATGAGAAAAGAAGAATTTAAACTCGGAATTTTCCCTAATTTTGAAACTACCAGGAAGAATTTTTATTTAAACAAATGAAGACACAAGAGGAATTTCTTCGCACAATTTTGCCAACATGACTCTACCCAAAATCACAAAATTTAAAAGCTAAAAACACCAGGAAATCAAATTCTTTGCATAAACAAAATGAAGAAATAGATTTTAAACCAAAACTTTTCATGAAATTGATTTGGGAGAGTTTAAAGTTGCATTTTAAAAGCAAAATGGATTGAGATTTTTCAATAAACCTCATAGCAACTAAACCCATAACCCAACAATCATTTAATTAATCTTTTTACAACATCCAGAAAATGGGAATGTAGAGATCAACCAACCTATGGAGCTTCCAAGAAGAAATTTGTGAGCTTCTATCCTTCAACAAAATTCCAGGCTAAAATCAAAATCTTCCTTCCAAACAATTTTCATGAATTTTCATCCTCCCAAAAACAAGCATCCTCTTCCAAAAATATTTATAGGGATAAATAGGAAAAATATTTTAACCTAAACTTTTAGGTTGAAATAATTTTCTCACCCAAAAATATTTAAATAATGAAATTGACTTTTTCTATTTTCCTCCAAAAGTAAATGGGAATTTCTCTTCTTTTTTTTTTTTGAAAAATACATTTCTTCAATCATGAAATTTAATTAACTTTTTCAACAAAAGTAAAAATCAATAATTTAACTCTATTTTTATTTTCTTCAAATCTAAAAGCAATAGAATTAACTTTATTTATTTATTTTTTTTATTTGATTTAAATATAGTTACTTTTCCAAAATAAAGCAATTATTAATTTAAATCTAATAACTTCACTCAATAAGCTAAGTTCATAACACAAGGGCATAATAATGCATAAATTACTTATACCAACTATGAAATGATGACTTAAACTCAATTAAATAATCAAACCCACTATGGCACGCAAATCGAGAAAAATACAAGAAGACTCCAACAAAGCCAAATGAACAAGACTCGAAGGTTGAACAAAAGTAACGGACGACCAACTAACAACACTCACAAGAGTAGACTGAGGATAAGATTTAGGGTCAACAACTATCTCCTCCACTCCCATAAGAAATATAAGGCTCGCTCAGACCTGTGAAGCCAGGTGGAGACGATACCCCGTACCTACCCAGTACTTGTACCTACAATATCCTGCATCATCGAATCACACATGCATGTATATAAATATAGAATACATGGCACACATGCCGATGAAGGAGAATCGCGACGTTCACTATCTCTCCGAAGTGAGTGAAGGAAAATCGTCCCCTTGCATCCAATACATTTTCAAACACGCAACATATATATGACACATCGCATAGATAAAGTAAAGTGTTAGTACAATGCAATAGTCCATAAATGCTACAATCACAAGTACTGGAATACTGTAAATAAAGTATGCATATCATATCCAGATAAACATGAAATAATATCAAATACGTCTGAATAATGTTTAGCAGTAATGTATCAACTGAAAAGTAAACTGCAACAAAATATTAGTCTAATAAGTCCAATCAAGAAGGGGTACTACATTCTCCCCACCCAAAAAAAATAGGCTTACTCCTGGAAGCCTAAAACATGTAAGAATAGAGCTCTGTCATCTTCATTGCATCCTCCCAAGTCGCTGAGGTCTCATCATTTGGGTCCCATAGGACCCTTACCTGGTCGATGGTGCCACCCCTGAGGGTCAAATCCTGACACTGAAGAATTCACACGGGCTCCATGGAAAGCTGCCCATCCTCGGCCTGCAAGGAGTTCCAGTCAAGAACATGAGTCACATGGAGAACTGAAACATGAAAGACATTGTGGATGCGGGATATACTCGATGGCAAGGCAAGACGGTAGGCAACAGGTCCCATCCTCTCAAGGATCTCAAAAGGGCCAATGAAACGAGGCACCAACTTAGAACCCTTTCCATAACGGATCGGACTCTTCCATGGAAGCACTCTCAAGAACACACGATCGCCAACTAAAAACTGACGGTCTACCCTATGAGCATCTGCATACTTCTTCTACCTATCCTGTGCAGCTACCAAATGCTCACGAATCCGCTCAACCTACTGCTCCATCTCTCAAAGAATATCTAGTCCTATAAGCACCCTATCCTCTAACTGATCCCAACTCAAAGGAGTATGAAAAGGATGACCATACAATTCCTTAAAGGGAGACATAGCTATGGAGCTATGATATCCATTGTTATAAGCAAACTCCACTAGATAAATATAATCCTCCCAACACGACTGCTGGTCCATAACATACATGCGAAGCATGTCCTCTAAAACCTGATTCACATGCTCAGTCTGACCATCTATCTCTGGATGATAAGCTGAACTGAAGTTCAACTGAGTCCCCAAAGCATGCTAAAGTGAGGGCCACAATTCTGAGGTAAAGACAGGATCTCTATCAGAAATGATCCGCCTTGGAATCCCATGCAATCTCACCACCATTGTCGTATAGGAAGCTCGAATAGGAACAAAATGAGCAACCTTGGTCAACCTGTTAACAATGACCATGATGGCATCATGATGACGTGAAGAAACAGGCAATCCAACAATGAAATCCATGGAAATGATGTCCCATTTCCAATCCGGCATAATATTAGGTTGTAAAAGCCCTGTCGGGTGTTTATGCTCCACCTTCACCCACTGACATTCCAAACACTTCGACACAAAATCAGCAATGTCACATTTCATGCCAACCCAGTGATAAATCTATCTAAGATATGCGTACATCTTCTTGACACCTGGATGTGCCGAATAAGGTGCACGATGGGCCTTAGTCATGATCAAAGTGTGAAGACTCTCCAAAGGAGGTACATATATCCAACCAAGATGATGAAGAAGGCCATCTTCCTCAAGGCTAAAACCAGAAAACCTACCCTCTAAAGGCCTTCCAGACTCCAGCAAGACTCTAACATTCTGATACCAAGAATCCTGATGAAGAACTCCAAGAATTCTCTACCTCAAGTCCACTCCAAGGGACAATGTTGAAACTTCATGCCACCTACGACTCAAAGCATCTGCCACTACATTCTCTTTCCCCTGAATATATCAAACCTCAAAATCATACTCTCAAAGGAATTTCATCCACCTTTGTTGTCGAGCATTCAAGTTCGGCTATGTGAAAATATACTGCAAACTGCTGTGATCACTATGCAGCTCAAACCAACGCCCTAACAAAAAGTGATGCCATCTAACCAACGCATGCACTACAACTGCCAACTCCAAACCATGAACTGGATAGTTCAACTCGTGGTCCTTGAGTTTGCGAGACTCATAGGCAACCACCCGTCCCTCCTGCATAAGCACTACACCTATACCTTCTGAGGAGGCATCTGTGCACACCATAAAATCTTGAGATGGATCAGGGACTGCCAAAATCGGAGCACTAACAAGGATTTCCTTCAAGGTACAAAACACCGACTCACACTGCTCTAGCCAAACAAATTTCTTCCCTTTCCTCTAAAGAGAAGTAATCGGGTGAACTATTGGGGAAAAACCCTGAACAAAGTGACGTTAATATCCGGCCAAACCCATAAAACTCCAAACCTCTGAAACATTGGTCAATGCTAGCCAATCCACTATGGCTTGGATCTTTGAAGGATCCACAGATACACCCTCTCCCGAAACTACATGACCAAGATAGTTCACCTCGGTCTAGAAGAAATCACACTTCGCCAAATTGGTATAAAGTTGATTCTCCCTCAAGAACTACAATACCTATCGTAAGTGACCCTCATGCTCTTCCATAGATCTAAAATAAATCAATATCTCATCCAAGAACATAAGGACAAAATGATCTAGGTGCAAAAAACCCCATTCATGAGGCACATGAAAACTGAAGGCACGTTTGTCAACCCAAATGGCACCACTGTACCAAACGCTATCTTATGAATGTCTGCATCATGTATGCGCAACTGATGATACCCAGATTTCAGATCAATCTTAGAGAACATCTTGGCTCCCTTCCCCTGATCGAAAAGATCATCTATACGAGGAAATGGATATCCATTCTGGATGGTTACCTTATTCAGCTATCGGTAATCAATGCATAATCGAAGAGAACCATCCTTCTTCATTACGAAGATAATAGGCGCACCCCAAGGAGAGACACTAGGCTGAATGAATCCCTTGGTCAACAATTCCTCCATCTATAACTTCAACTCACTCAGCTCCTGAGTAGTCATTCGATATGGAGCTCTCGAAATAGGTTCTACACCAGGAACCAAGTCAATGCGAAAGTCCATGTCTCGCTTCGGAGGCATACCAAGAATCTCCAACAAAAACACATCAACATACTCTCATAGAATAGGGTGACCATCAAGAGAGATTTCTTGACTCTCTCCCTTATCCATATCCTCCAAAGTTACTACAAAAAGCTGACATCCTCTACGCATACATCGCTTAAGTTGCATAGCGTAAATCATACGTAAGGATATCGATCTATGAACTCCAACGATCCCCACTTTCTTGCCATGGTCATCTAAACACTCTACTATCTTCTGATGACAGTCCACATGAGCATTGTGAGATGCTAACCAATCCATCCCCAACACTACTCCATAGGATCCCAAAGGAATGACTCAAAGGTCAACAGAAGTCACAAAGGGTCCTAGGTCCAACTCACAACTAGGGACAAAGGCATCTACAAACACATGCACCCCGGTAGCCAACTCTACTTGCCATCTATCTGCCTGCTTAGCAGACACAACTCCACACCTCTCCACAATGGACAAAGAAATAAAGGAATCTGAAGCACCAGAGTCAAAAAGCACTGAGATAGGGATATCACACAACACACCTGTGGTCTCAATAACAGTCCCCTGATGCTCAGCCTGGCGGTCATCCACCGCTAGAAACACTCTATGGGATCTACCAACATCCCCTACTATCAGCTCTAATGTAGCTGGCCTCTGACTTCCCGTCTAGTGGGAACGTTGAGGACACTGTGCAACTAAATGGCCGAATTGCCCATAAGAGTAGCAAGCTCCTCTACCTCATCCCCTACCTCCAGTCGGCCCACTAGACTGTTGAAAGCTTCCCCTGCTAGGGGCCTGAGATGCACTCTGTGAGGATTGTCCTAGAAAACCCTGTCTACTCCTTTGCTAGTTCCTATTCCTTCTATGATGAGGGTTGCCACCCTATTGGCCCTGGGACTATTTTAGTCTCGGCAGCTGCTGCTGCTATCCACCCTTAACGGGTGCCTGAGGAGTCCTAAATGGTGTAGCTGACTGGAACTGATTCCCACAAGCTCTGTTCCCACTTAAAGGAACACTCCCTATCTGTACCCCCGACTGTCCACCATGCACATGGTTGAGGTTCTGCTCAACCAATCTAGCTTTCGCCATGGCTACCTCGACTGAAGTTGGCTCGAAAACTCTAACCCCTCCACTGATATGATCATTAAGACCTCTCAAGAAATGTTGCACGAGCATAGCCTAATTGTTACCAATCCTGGCATACTATTTCAGCTCATAGAATTTGTGCTCGAACTGGTCAACTGACATACCAAACTACCGCAAAGCGTAGAGCTCGTTTTCCCGAGTTTGCCTCCACTGTGGTGAGAGAAACCATGCCCTGAATCTCTCTAAGAATATCTCCCAAGAAATGGTGTTGATACTCAGACCGATCTTCTCCTCCTCTAACCTCCACCAGATTGAAGCAAAATCATCAAGATGCATGATGGTGCATCTCGCTCTGGTGTTGCTACTATATGGAAACATAGCAAAACACCTATCCAAACTGATTAGCCAAGTCTCTGCCTCAAGACCTGTGCCTCTACCATCGAAGAAGGGAGAGTTGGTTCTCATCAAGTCCTTAATGTGTGTTGGCATTTTTTATGTTTATGATGTGATTGTCATTGATGGAAACACACTTGCATTGAGATCTTCTTTATATGTATGAGCCTAAGCTCAACTGGAATATGTTGCAACCGGTATGTTGTATTATAGTCGTTAGACTATTGGTGTTTTGCAGATTGTGTTTACCGGTCTGAAGTGGCATGTTAACCCCAAGCGGTTTGAGGATCTCAAGCAGTACGAAGGATCAAAGCAGCAGAACACATACTTCCCAGTCTTCATTTTGTCAAACCGGCAACCGACATTTAGCTTGAACCGACATTTTGTATAAACTAGTAATACTTTGTGATGAGTTACCAACCGACATTTTGTGATGAGTTACCATCCACCGATTGTTTGACGGTGCCAACACCTTAGCGGTGCTTTTTGTGTCGTGTTACTAGATATGTCTAGAAAAGAATTGGAAGGACTAACTATTTGAATGTGCCAAGAACTTGAGAACCAGAGGAAAGCTGAAGATCTCATCAAAGACAAGGATCATGAAATCTCCAAGCTGAAACAAGAGATCAGTGCCCTAACTGCTCAACTCCACGCGAGCAAAGTGGAAAAGAAAGACATGCAAGGAGAACTAAACATTGCCATCTCTGAGAATAAAAACCTAATGGAAATAAATGTTGTTATTTCCAAAGAACTCTCTGAGTTAAAGGAAATACTTGCTAAGTTTAGCAAGAGTACTGTCAAGCTAGAGCAAAAGCTTGAATCTGCTAAACCGGCAAAGAATACCAATGGACTTGGTTATCCCGGTCATGAGGAAGGTGAGACCTCTGATAAAAATGCTAGAACATCAAAGAAACAACCGACATTAAAGGATAAAGATAAGAAAAAGTTTAAACCTATTTTCTTTAACTGTCTTAAAGAAGGACATACTGCAAATGTGTGTAGGAGTAAGGCTTACAACAATTTTGCTTATTTCCTAAATGATAAGCCTAGATCCTATAGATTCAATGGTAATTGTTATGCATGGAACAAGTATGGGCATAGAGCATCTAAATGCAGGTCAGTTATGAACAACATTGGTAGATATCCTCAAAGGACCCAAGGAGTTGGTCCTGAACCTTTTATGAACCAGAATCTCAACCGGTCTAGTGCCTTGAATCATCATCCAAGAAGAGGTGGCTATCAAGCGACAACTGGATGGAGAGAAAATTGTATGGTCTATCACAGTCATGGTCACACTACTACAACATGCAGAAGGAAGAACGGGAACATGAATAATGGACCTTGGAGAGCACCTGGATTGGTCTAATATCACTGCAACAAACTGGGTCACATTGCCAGATTCTGTAGATCAAGAAAGAACATATCTAATGATATATCGGTCACTCCGAAAGGAAACATTGATGTTGACACTATTCAAGTGGACATGAACAAAACCTGGAAGAAGAAACCAGCAGTGTTACAAGAGCAACTAGTTTCTGCACCTAGTGTGGAAATCATAGAACTGGCAAACTAAGCTTCAGAAAAGCTTAGGGGGAGCAAACTGCGAAATGTTTCGAACCCTCGGTTTACACGGGTAAAAGACCTTAACCAGTATACGATACCTGTCAATAGGTGGAAGACCAAAAATGGTAAAAGGCAAGTTAGGGTTTACGCCCTAATGGTGGAGCATTAATTGTGGTAGGTGAGGAATATGTTTAAAAGGATTTTCCAAATCATTTCTCACTATCAGTTTTCGAAGCGAAGGAGGTTTTCAAGTGCAAAGTGATGACAAAGAGATTTGTGCTACGATTCTGAGAATTTAAGAAACCTTGAAGGAGATTCAAATTCAAATTGTAAATGGTTAAGTGAAGAATGCAAAGCAGTGATTCTGCAACCAACAAAGTGCGAGGTGGAGAAGAATTTGAAAGCCCTAAATTCACATTTTTCAAAAGGTATTTTTTTGAGTTTTCAGTTTCTATCATGGCTTTTGCATCCGATACTAGCTCTAGTACATATGTAGATTTAGCAAGCTTTATTCAATGCAAGTCTAGATATAATGCCCTATCACAAGTTCCAGTTAGTGTGATAGTAGAAGAGGGAATCTCAGATTACATAGATTGTAAAATAGAAGACCTAGGGTCTCTAGAAATTCACTCGCGGCTAGGTTTGTTCTATGGACAAGATAAAAAGATCAAACCAGAGTATAGCATCTTGGAGAAGAAGAAGCTCCACAATGCTATTTATTTCCTAGAGGATTTCAGAGATGATCACATTAGGATCATTCTGAGCAGAGTTCATGGTGACAAGATGTAACTGGAAAGAAAGCATGATATAACACCACAAGCAATTCATGTCGTCACCGATTTTTGCAATACAGGGGACGTGACAGCCCTAAGGACAGCAAGCAAAACTAAAATGTCCAAGCTCATCAGTTTAGTGAGCGACTCATGAGGTATGACCATCAATTCTATCAAGGATGATCTGGTGAAATATGCATGTATGGTGATTGGATACCGAACGTTCTCAGCCAGCATAATTAACTCTGTATCTGCTGCAGCGGTAAATGCCACTTACCGGATGATCAAGGAGGATGCATCATTTGACCTATGCACTGGGATGCAAAGGCAACTCCTATTGAATCTGAAATCAATCAAATAGGATAATGCATTGAGGTTCAAGTTTGGACAACTACTGGTTGGGCTATTCTTTTACTTCGAAGGCTATTTTCCAGGAGTAGGTGATGTCTAGTGGTCTGATGACCAACCAGTCACCAAGAAAATCAAGGAAAGCGTTCAAGTAGTTGGAACCAGTTACCCTGAAGTTTTGAATAAGTACTTTGATGAGTTCAGATGCAAAATGAGTCAGAGGGTGAGAATATCAGGTGATATTGTCAAGAAATATGAAGATGATATATGTTTCACCATTAAAGTGGATCAATGCATAATGGAGGCTATTGAGCCCAGATAGGAGGAAGTGGAGCCTATGGGCTATGAGGTAATGAATGATATGCTGGAAGGATATGCCTCAACCCTTATTGCCTCACCGCTTGATCCAAAGGAAAAAAGAACTGGCACCTACCTAGAAAGGATAACACCGGTTGAGGATCCCTCAGCAAAGAAAGGAAAAGAACCTTCAGTGAAGAAGGCAAAAATAGTGCCTTCAACATCGGCACTGGCTACTATAGCCAGTCCTACAGTGACCAAGTGGTCACCAGCTGAAAAGAAACCTAAAGCGGCACCTGCTAAAGTGTTCGAGAGAAAGAGGAAGACAAGGAATACCTCTTCAGACTCAGAATAAATTGTGTATGAGGAAAAACCAAAGAAGACACGTCAAGCAAAGAAAAAGACAAAGAATGAACCAACATCATTGGCATTGGTAAATATTGACATCTCCTCCTACAAACCTTTGACACATTGTCAAAGAACCATCAAAAGCATTAGGAGAAAAGTGTTGAATGATTTGATTGATTGTTTTGATGACTTTAATGATGATGAAAAGGAAGCAGTAGAAAAAGAAATTATTCAGTATTTATGTATAAATGACCGATCGCCTTCAGAAATTAGATCTGAGACATCAGATTCTTTGTATAAGTCCTTAGACAATAAATGGTGCATTGCCATAGAGCGGGAACAGGAAATGAGAGAGAAAGTTTTTGTTGAACATTTTCCTAATGTATCAAACTCAGAACTATTTGAAGTAATGAACAAATACAAAGGCCTCTTCTTCATGAGAAGAAGAAGACTCCTGTTACTTGAAGGGAAGGGTAAAGAAGTGCTCAAGAATACACACACCCTTTCTCTAGAAGCTCTAAAAATGCGTTGAGTGGCTGAAACCAACCGGAAGGCTGAGCAAGAACCAGTAATAACAAAACCAGATGAAGCTTTTGATGATGAAAGAAATCTGATTACTGAACTGATCGACACTATTGATGTCGATGCTCTAGATGGAGAAGATATTACTCAGGGTACACCATCGAAAGCAATAGGACAGGTTGAACAAGAAATAAATCAAAAGGAAACAGAGGACAAAAAGGAGGAAGCGAAGAAGCAAGCAGAGGAGAAGAAAGATGAAGAGGAGAAGAAGAAGAAAGATGAAGAGGAGAAGAAGAAGAAGGAAGAAGATGAAAAGAAGAAGAAAAGAAAAGAAAAGAAGACGAAGAAGAGAAAAAGAAACTAGAAGATGCAAGGAAGAAGAAAGAGGAAGAGGATGAGAAAAAGAGAAAGGAAGAAGAGAAGTGAAAGGAAGCAGTAAAGAAGAAGGAAGAGGAGAAGCGGAAGGAAACTGAGAAAAGGAAGAAGGAAGAGGAAGAGAAGGAAAAGGAAAAGAGAAGAGAAGTGGCAAAGAATAAAATAGAGGAAGACAAGGCAAGAGAAGCGGCAAAAAGCACGCAAATGGAGACACCTAAGGCAATCAGTAGTCAAGCCAAACTAGCTGACCTTACTAGTCCTATTGACCTCTAGTCTGCAAGTGAAATAGAGCTACTGCAGAGCATCAAGGTTGCTCAAGAACGCCTTGAGGTGTTAAGGAGGAAGAAGGAGGAAGATGTGATCCAAGTTGCGGTGGACACTCTTACCGGTTTGTTACCTGGTACAAACCTCCCCAGTACCAACTCATCATTGGCACAAATAAAGCTCCTATGCACAATAGTATATGATCAAGTGTAGAGCTTAGAAGAGGTAGTAGAGGCAAATGCTAAGAAAGAGCATCAAAAGGTTCTAAATACTGCTCTGGTGAAGAAGTTAAATGGGCTCTGGACTGAACTCCAAAAATCACAAAAGGATATAAAGGACGCTCTGGATGAGGGGAATATTCTACTCAGCAAGAGTTGCCAACCCCATCTGTTCTGCGACGATGTGCTTGCATAGAAGCAAAAGCTTCAATCTAACTTGCAGTCCTACATGAGCACATTCAAGCTGCCTTATGACTCCTTTACAGCCTATGGGCAAACCGTTCACCGGTTTCATAGCCAAACAACAAAAATGGAGCATGAGATCAGCACCTGATATCGAGATTTGTAGGAGCTACAACTAGTTCTACTCCCACGTCTGCAAATTCTTCAAAAGTGCTATCTAAATCTGAATGCCTTAACAGTGACACAAGAGTTGAGCACAATTGACGCCATGGAAGAATAGGTCTCCCAGATGCAGATACAGAAAGAAGTAGCCACCTCCCTACTTGAGTCTTGGTCTTTATCTATGAAACAATTCTTGCAGGACTTTAAATCTGTTTTTGACAAGTTTTATTCCTTATTGTCATTAACTTTTATTATTTTAATACCAAATGGAAATAGGGGTTGTTCAGCTGTACTTTGTCATTGTTGGCAAAGGGGGAGAAATATTATAAGAGGGAGAAGTATCTGGTATTTAAAATTTTCATGTATGCTCTGATATCTCTATGTGAAAAATAGTTATAGATTGTATTGTTAAAGGGATACTGTATATGCTTAGGGGGAGCAATTTTGCTAATGGCATGATTTTGTTGTAAAACATTTAGATGTCAAAATTTTATTTTCCTAAATGTTGCCATCAATGCCAAAGGGGGAGATTTTTGACATTTTTTATGTTTATGATGTGATTGTCATTGCTGGACACACACTTGCATTGAGATCTTCTTTATATGTATGAGCCTAAGCTCAACCGGAATATGTTGCAACTGGTATGTTGTATTATAGTCGTTAGACTATTGGTGTTTTGCAAAATGTGTTTACCGGTTTGAAGTGGCATGTTAACCCCAAGCGGTTCGAGGATCTCAAGCGGTACGAAGGATCAAAGTGGCAGAACACATACTTCACAGTCTTCATTTTGTCAAACCGGCAACCGGCATCTAGCTTGAACCAGCATTTTGTATGAGCCGATAACACTCTGTGATGAGCTACCAAATGGCATTTTGTGATGAGTTACCATCCACCGATTGTTTGACGGTGCCGACACTTTAGCGGTGCTTTTTGTGTCGTGTTACCAGATATGTCTAGATGCATTTAACCTAGGAAATTATAATGTAATCCTATTGGACCGACATGAAATCAGATTCCTTTATAAGGACACCATGTCTAGGGTTTTAGGTTGTTGATAATGTTGTTGTTGCGATAGTTGATATTACGGCTAGGGTTTAAGGTAGTTGAGGAGTTAGAGAAAGAATGAATGTGTAGAAGACTGAAGTAATGCTGGAATGCATTAGGAACGAGCTATCAAGGATCTAACCAAGCAGTCTGTGCTATTAGCTAGATCAATCACTTGTTGATTACTCACATCTTTCACAAGTCTGTAGCCCTTAACCCGATAGGTCCAAAAGCCTTTTGTAAATCCTCTAACAAGGTGGTTCACATCTGTGGATCTAAAATCCTCTAGCAAAGTAGTCTTTAATCGGACTTATCTCCTAACAGAGATTGAGATTCCTAACAGGATCTGTTCTGGTAAAGAACATTGTAAGACCTTAATCGGTCTGGTTCCTATTCTGCATATAGTTACTTGTGAGTTCCATCTCACCGTGGTTTTTCCCATTTGGGTTTCCACGTCAAAATCTCTTGTGTTATGGTGTTTGTGCTTCTATGGGTGAATGCATTATTAGCTATTTGGTTTGCATGTGTGTTAACCAGTTTGTCTGCTAAACTATTTTACCGGTTTACTGTTAGTCTTGTAAAGTGTTTAAGTGCAAAGATTTTTGGCATACTAATTCACCCCCCCCTCTTAGTATTCATCAATGTGACCCAAGGAAGTCAGGTCCTGGTCAACTGGGACCTCCCTCCTTCTAGGAGACCTCTCTCTCTCTCTCCTCTAGAACCTACTGATGCGACTCCCCAACCCGACCATGGATGGGTTGCTCACCCTCAGGCCTGGGGCCTAGCCTAGCTAGAACCTCCTGAAACATCTACCTTAGCTCTTCCCTTTGGAGAACCTGCTCTCCTGCATGATGTTCATCCTGATGAACAGACTGCTCCTTATCCACACTCACATGAGCGGGTGGTGGTGAAGGACTATGGCGGTCTGAACCTCAACCTTGTCCCCCACCTCTGCCTCTATTGCGGCCTCCCGCACGGCCACCTCCCCTGGCTTTCCTGGCCATGACCTGACACTACAAAGGACAAAACGGTTCAGATCAACGACAAGGGTAAACAAGGGAAATGCAAATGTAAAGACCTACTCATAAGGTCAAACTGAATGGGCTCACTACAATCCCAGAGTTCCTAGTGTTGAAACATGGGATCTAATACCAAATGTAATGCCCCGCTAGAAACCCTAAAAGAAAACCACACTACAAGGCAACTAAAGGGTACAACAATTTTTTTTAAAAACAATTAAGTGCATTCATAATAACATTGCATGTATAATAACACAAGCGGACATCCTAAACTTCATCACAAAGTTAATCCAATTATCCCTCTAAATTAGGGAAATTCAATTATAATTAATTAACTCAAAACTCAAAAACTGATCCCAAATAGATAGGTTTATAGAGTTACAATATATTTACTTCCAATGATTTATTTACACAAAAGATGAAGGATAACTGAAATAACATACATTCCATTGAATTTCAAATTACAAAATTCTATAAATTACATGGCTTCAATAGAATGAATTAAGTACATAGGTTACAATGCCATGGTTACAAATTTTAAAGATACAATGACCACAAGGTCACAAATGAACAATATCAAGAACATGAGGTGATACATGAAGCACGAACCAAGGTACACCGGTGAAGCCAATCCTCGCATGAAGGTAAGAACCAAGATATCTAATGGGAAGTGGCACTACCACTCGACCATGTGATCCCATAATGGAACCACCCCACCATGCTAGGAGATAGCAGAAGACCCTCAAGCAAGCAATAAGACAAGAATGATAGTACACATGACTCCGCAGAACTCAAGTGACTCAACTCACAAAACACTAGTGACCCTAAAGAGAGAGTGTTATCACATGGCTTAAGATTGTTACCCTAGGTAGGTCTCCATAGGTCCCGACCCCCATTTTGGGTTATCCTGGTAACCTTTCCCGAACCCCCAGCTCCATCTAAGCATCATGCGGACCCTACCAACCTTTCGTGAAGACAAGGTGATAAGTTTGCCATTCCAGGCCTTCCCACAACACCTTGAGCCTATACAAGCACTCAACCATATGCGGGGTACAATATCTTAATTAAATTAATAAATACTCACCCCCTAATCAATTTTTAGGTTATCACTTGTTAACTGACTTTCGAGGGGTTATCCTTCCAACCACTTTGGGTGTGGCCCCCGCTCGAAAGCCACTCTCTCTCCTAGGATACTAACAAGAAAGGTCTCTTTATGAGAACTCTATGGCGAAACTTACAGCCATAACTAATCCTGACATAACATAGGTGAAGGACTCACAGTCATTAACCCAAGATTGACCATTTGGAAACATAGCACACAATGGCTCACATCCACACGGTTTTAACAACAACACCTGACTAAGGGGTTATACACCATACAACATAATGACAACTCACGAGAATTGCAACGAAATTTAAACTTGACTGCAATTACTATAACACGAGATCCTAAATAGGTAATCTTTTCTTAAAGCAGTCAAAAAGCATAATTTACTTGCAATAAAGATTTCTCATAAATAAAGAATTTACATCTATATTAATATAAGGAAAACAATGAAATCACATGTCTAATAAGGTTAATTAAACCCACATTTAAAATTTAAGCCCCCAATATTTGATCATGATTGAATTACAATTAACCCAAATTGACTATAACCAAAATCTAAATTTAATCCCAATTTAAACATCTATATATATAGTAATATAATATAATTTCAATAAATGAATATTCATCGAATATATTATTATATAATTATATTACATTAATATATATAAAAAGAATAAAGATTAAATCTAGCAATTAAATTCTATTTGCAAAATTAAACCATAACATTAGCACTACTACCAAATGGTAGCAGGTGCTGCAGCAAGGTAGCACTGCTACCGTGGGGTGGCAGGCTTCTACCTCCCCCCACCCCCCCCCCCCCCCCCCTCTTTGCCATAATAAATTTAATTTAATTTTTTTTTATAAAAATCAATTCATAAAAATGAATTGACAGAGATTTAATTCTCTGAGATCTCATACTCATAAAACACTACCAAATTAATTTTTCTTTAAAAATTGAACAAAATTAACATACTGAAATTAATCACTGGTAATGAAATTTTATTGGAAAATACAATCTCTGAGACAAAACAGAGATGGAAGATAGGTTCCCAAAACAAACAATTTCATTCCAAAAATCAAATTAACTGGGAACTAACTTGATTGCCATTCCCCAATTGGATTTTTTTTGCCAAAACAAGAATAAGAAAAGAAGAATTTAAACTCAGAATTTTCCCCAATTTTGAAACTACGAGGAAGAATTTTTATTTAAACAAATGAAGACACAAGGGGAATTTCTTGGCACAATTTTGCCAGCATGACTCTACCCAAAATCACAAAATTTAAAAGCTACAAACACCAGGAAATCAAATTCTTTACATAAACAAAATGAAGAAATAGATTTTAAACCAAAACTTTTCATGAAATTGATTTGGGAGAGTTTGAAGTCGCATTTAAAAAGCAAAATGGATTGAGATTTTTCAATAAACCTCATAGTAATTAAACCCATAACCCAACAATCATTTAATTAATCTTTTTACAACATCCAGAAAATGGGAAAGAAGCATGAATTTTTAAAACAAACAAGTAGAGATCAACCAACCTATGGAGCTTCCAAGAAGAAATTTGTGAGCTTCTATCCTTCAACAGAATTCCAAAATAAAATCAAAATCTTCCTTCCAAACAATTTTTCACAATTTTCCTCTCCCAAAAACAAGCATCCTCTTCCAAAAATATTTACAGGGATAAATAGGAAAAATATTTTAACCTAAACTTTTAGGTTGAAATATTTTTCTCACCCAAAAATATTTAAATAATGAAATTGACTTTTTCTATTTTCCTCCAAAAGTAAATGGGAATTTCTCTTTTTTTTTTTTTTGAAAAATATATTTCTTCAATCATGAAATTTAATTAACTTTTTCAACAAAAGTAAAAATCAATAATTTAACTCTATTTTTATTTTTCTTTAAATCTAAAAGCAATAGAATTAACTTTATTTATTTTATTTTTCTATTTGATTTAAATATAGTTACTTTTCCAAAATAAAGCAATTATTAATTTAAATCTAATAACTTCACTCAATAAGCTAAGTTCATAACACAAGGGCATAATAATGCATAAATTACCTATACCAACTATGAAATGACAACTTAAACTCAATTAAATAATCACACCCACTATGGCATGCAAACTGAGAAAAAATACAAGACTCTGACAAAGCCAAACGAACAAGACTTGAAGGTTGAACAAAAGGAATGGATGACCAACTAACAACACTCACAAGAGTAGATTGTGGATAAGAATTAGGGTCAACAACTATCTCCTCCACTCCCATCACACATATAAGGCTCGCTCACACCTGTGAAGCCAGGTGGAGACGATACCCCGTACCTACCCAGTACTTGTCCCTATAATATCTTGTATCATCGAATCACACATGCATGTATATAAATATAGAATACACAGAACATACACTGATGAAGGAGAATCACATTGTTCCCTATCTCACCGAAGTGAGTGAAGGAAAATAGTCCCCTTGCATCCAATACATTTGCAAACATGCAACATATATATGACACATTGCATAGATAAAGTAAAGTGTTAGTACAATGCAATAGTCCATAAATGCTACAATCACAAGTACTAGAATAATGTAAATAAACTATGCATATCATATCCAGATAAACATGAAATAATATCAAATACATTTGAATAATGTTTAGCAATAATGTATCAATTGAAAAGTAAACTGCAACAAAATATCAGTCTAATAAGTCCAATCGAGAAGGGGTACTACATTCTCCCCCCCAAAACTAGGCTTACTCTTGGAAGCCTAAAACAGATAAGAATAGAGCTCTCTCATCTTCACTGCATCCTCCCAAGTCACTGAGGTCTCATCATTTGGGTCCTATAGGACCCTTACCTAGTCGATGGTGCCACCCCTGAGGGTCAAATCCCGACACTGAAGAATTCGCACGGGCTCCATGGAAAGTTGCTCGTCCTCAACCTACAAGGAGTTCCAATCAAGAACATGAGTCACATCAGGGTGATAAGGTCAGAGAACTGAAACATGAAAGACATCGTGGATGCGGGATAGACTCGATGGCAAGGCAATACGGTAGGCAACAGGTCCTATCCTCTCAAGAATCTCAAAAGGGCCAACAAAATGAGGTGCCAACTTAGAACCCTTTCCATAATGGATCAGACTCTTTCACAAATGCACTCTCAAGAACACACGGTTGCCAACTAAAAAGTGACGATCTACCCTATGAGCATCTTCATACTTCTTCTGCCTATCCTGTGCAGCTATCAAATGCTCACGAATCCGGTCAACCTGCTGCTCCATCTCTCAAAGAAAATTCGTTCCTATAAGCAACCTGTCCTCTAACCAATCCCAACTCAAAGGAGTACAACAAGGATGACCATACAATGCCTGAAAGGGAGACATACCTATGGAGCTATGATATCCGTTGTTATAAGCAAACTCCACTAGATAAATATAATCCTCCCAACATGATTATTGGTCCATAGCATACACGCAAAGCATGTCCTCTAAAACCTGATTCACACGCTCAATCTGACCATCTGTCTCAGGATGATAAGTTGAACTGAAGTTCAATTGAGTCCCCAAAGCATGCTAAAGTGAGGTCCACAATGCTGAGGTAATGACAAGATCTCTATCAAAAATGATCCGCCTTGGAATCCCATGAAATATCACCACATCTTCCAAGAAGACACGAGCTACCACTGCTACCATATAGGAAGCTCAAATAGGAACAAAATGAGCAACCTTCATCAACCTGTCAACAATGACCATGATGGCATCATGATGACATGAAGAAATAGGCAACCCAACAATGAAATCTATGGAAATGATGTCCCTTTTCCAATCTGGTACTACATTAGGCTATAAAAGCCTTGCCGGGTACTGATGCTCTTCCTTCACTCGCTGGAATTCCAAACACTTCGACACAAAATCAGCAATGTCACGTTTCATGCTAGCCCAATGATAAATCTGTCTAAGATCTGCGTGCATCTTCTTGACACTTGGATGTGCCGAATAAGGTACACGATGGGCCTCAGTCTTGATCAAAGTGTGAAGGCCCTCCAAAGGAGGTACATAGATCCGGCCAAGATGACGAAGAAGACCATCCGCCTCAAGACTATAACCAGAAAATCTACCCTCTAAAGGCCTTCCGGACTCCAACACGGATCTAACATCCTGATACCAAGAATCCTGAGGAAGAACTCCAAGAATTCTCTGTCTCAAGTTCACTCCAAGGGACACTGTTGAAACGTCATGCCACCTATGACTCAAAGCATCTGCCACTACATTCTCCTTCCCTTGAATATATCGAACCTCAAAATCATACTCGTAGAGGAATTCCATCCACCTTTGTTGTCGAGCATTCAAGTTCGGTTGCGTGAAGATATACTACAAACTATGGTGATCATTATGCAGCTCAAACCGATGCCCTAACAGAAAGTTGCGCCATCTAACCAATGCATGCACTACAACTGCCAACTCCAAATCATGAACTGGATAGTTCAACTCATGATCCTTGAGGTTGCAAGACTCATAGGCAACCACACATCCATCTTGCATAAGCACTGCACCTATACCTTCTAAAGAGGCATTTATGCATACCATAAAATCTCTGGATGGATCAGGGACTGGCAAGATCAGAGCACTGACAAGGAGTTCCTTCAAGGCATGAAATGTTGACTCACACTGCTCTGACCAAACAAACTTCTTCCCTTTCCTCTGAAGAGAAGTAATCAAGTGACCTATCCGAGAAAAACCCTGAACAAAGAGATGGTAATATCCGGCCAAACCTATAAAACTCCGAACCTCTAAAACAATGGTCGGTGCTGGCCAATCCAATATGGCTTGGATCTTTGAAGGATCCACTGATACACCCTCTCCTGAAACCACATGACCAAGATAGTTCACCTCAGTCTAGAAGAAATCACACTTCGCCAAATTGGCATAAAGCTGATTCTCCCTCAAGCACTGCAATACCTATCATAAGTGACCCTCATGCTCTTCCACATATCTAGAATAAATCAATATGTCATCCAAGAAAACAAGGAAAAAATGATCAAGGTAGGTGCGAAAAACTCCATTCATGAGGCACATGAAAATTGAAGGTGCATTTGTCAACCCAAATGGCACCATTGTGAACTCATAGTGACCATAACGAGTGTGAAATGCTCTCTTATGAATGTCTACATCATGAATGCGCAACTGATGATACCCAAATTTCAAATCAATCTTAGAGAACACCTTGGCTCCCTTCACCTGATTGAAAAGATCATCAATATGAGGCAATGGGTATCGATTTTGGATGGTTACTTTATTCAGTTGTCTATAATCAATGCATAATCGACTTTATTCAGCTGTCTGTAATCAATGCATAATCGAAGAGAACCATCCTTTTTAATGAAGATAATAGGAGCACCCCAAGGAGAGACACTATTATGAATGAATCCCTTGGCGAACAATTCCTCCATCTGCAACTTCAACTCACTCAGCTCCTAAGTAGTCATCTGATATGGAGCTCTCGAAATAGGTTCTGCACTAGGAACCAAGTCAATGCAAAAGTCTATGTCTCTCTTCGAAGGTATACCAGGAATCTCCAACAGAAACACATCAGCATACTCTCGAAGAATAGGGTGACCATCAAGAGTGATTTCTCGACTCTCTCCCTCATCCATATCCTCAAGAGTTACTGCAAAAAGCTGACATCCTCTACATATACACCGCTTTACATAGCAGAAATCATACATAAGGATATCGACCATTGAACTCCAACAATCCCCACTTTCCTACCATGATCATCTAAACACACTATTGTCTTCTGACGATAGTCCACATGAGCACTGTGAGATGATAACCAATCCATCCCCAACACCACTCCATAGGATCCCAAATGAATGACTCGAAGGTCAACATAAGTCACAAAGGGTCCTAGGTCCAACTCACAACTAGGAACAAAGGCATCAAAAAACACGCGCACCTTGGTAGCCAGCTCTACTTGCCACCTATCCACCTGCTTAGCAAACACGAGTCCACACCGCTCCACAATGGACGGAGAAATAAAAGAATCTAAAGCACCAGAGTCAAAAAGCACTGAGATAGGGATGTCACACAACACACCTGCGGTCTCAATAACAGTCCCCTAATGCTCAGCCTAGCAGTCATCAACCGCTGCAAACACTTTGTGGGATCTACCAGCATCCCCTACTGTAGGCTCTGATGTAGCTGGCCTCTGACTTCATGTCTGGTGGGAACGTTGAGGACACTGCATGGCTATATGGTCGAACTGCCCACAAGAGTAGCAAGCTCCTCTATCTGGTCCTCTACCTCCAGTCAACCCACTGGACTGCTGAAAACTTCCACTACTAGGAGCCTGAGATGCACTCTAAGAGGACTGTCCTGGAAAACCCTATCTACTCCTCTGCCAGTTCCTATTCCTTCTATGATGAGGGTTGCCACCCTGCTGGCCCTAGGTCTGTTTCAATTTTGGTGGCTGTTGCTGCTACTATCTACCCTTAGCGGGTACCCGAGGAGTCCTAAATGGTGTAGCTGACTGGGAGTGGTTCCCACGATCTCTTTTCCCACTGAAAGGAACACTCCCTATCTAAACCCCTGATTGTCCACCATGTGCATGGCTGAGGTTCTTCTCAACCAATCTGGCTTTCACCTTGGCTACCTCGACTGAAGCTGGCTCGAAAACTCTAACCCCTCCACTGATACGGTCATTAAGAACTCTCAAGAAATGTTGCATGAGCATAGCCTCATCATTGTCAATCCTGGCATACTGTTTCAGCTCATAAAATCTATGCTCGAACTGGTCAACTAACATACCAAACTACCACAAAGCGTAGAACTCATCTGCCTGAGTCTGCCTCCACTACGGTGAGAGAAACCATGCCCTGAATCTCTCTAAGAATTTATCCCAAGAAACGGTGTTGATACTCAGACTGATCTTCTCCTCCTCTATCCTCCACCAAATCAAAGCAAAATCATCAAGACGCATGATGGCACATCTCGCTCATGTGTTGCTACTGTATGGAAATATAGTGAAGCACCTATCCAAACTGATCAACCAAGTCTCTGCCTCGAGACCTGTGCCTCAACCATCAAAGAACGGAGGTTTGGTTCTTATCAAATCTCTAATGTGACCCATGGGAGCTGGGTCATGGTCAACTGGGACCTCCCTCCTTCTAGGAGACCTCTCTCTCTCTCTCTCTCTCTCTCTCTCTCTCTCTCTCTCTCCTCTAAAACACATTGATGTGACTCCCCCACCTAAGCATGGATAGGTTGCTCACCCTCAGGCTTCTCTAATGTGACCCATGGGAGCTGGGTCATGGTCAACTGGGACCTCCCTCCTTCTAGGAGACCTCTCTCTCTCTCTCTCTCTCTCTCTCCTTTGAAAAACACTGATGTGACTCCCCCACCTGA
The DNA here is from genome assembly GCF_030272615.1 of Cryptomeria japonica. Classification (NCBI taxonomy): domain Eukaryota; kingdom Viridiplantae; phylum Streptophyta; class Pinopsida; order Cupressales; family Cupressaceae; genus Cryptomeria; species Cryptomeria japonica. The sequence goes on from NC_081405.1 coordinate 237,712,602, forward strand.
GCATGGATAGGCTGCTCACCCTCAGGCTTGGGGCCTAACCTAGCTAGAACCTCCTGAAACATCTGCCTCAACTCTTCCCTTTCAGGAACCTACTCTTCTGCATGCTCATCCTGGTGAACTGACTGTTCTTGCTCCACACTCACATGAGCGAGTGGTGGCGAAGGACTATGGCGATCTGAACCTCGACCCCGTCCCCTACCTCTGCCTCTATTGTGGCCACCAACACGGCCAACTCCCTTAGCTTTCCTAGCCATGACCAACACTGCAAAAGAGAAAACGGTTCAAATCTACGGCAAGGATAAAGCAAGGAAATTCAAACACTAAGACCTACACAAAAGGTCAAGCTGAATGGGCTCACTACATTCCAGAGTACCTAGTGTTGAAAAATGGGCTCTGATACCAAATGTAATGCCCCGCGAGGAACCCTAAAAGAATGCAATGCTACAAGGCAACTAAAGGGTACAACAATTTTTTTTTTAAAGATTAAGTGCATAAATTAAAACATTGCACGAATAATAACACAAGCGGAAGTCTAACAATGACATCCTAAAGGGTTACCAACAAAGATTACTTTGAATTAAAACTACATCACAATGTTAATCCAATTATCCATCTGAATTAGGGAAAGTCAATTATGATTAGATAACTCAAACTCAAAAACTGAATTCCAAATAGATAGGTTTAAAGAGTTACAATATATATACTTCCAATGATTCATTTATACATAAGATGCAAGATAACTGAAATAACATACATCCCATTGAACTTTAAATTACAACATTCCATAAATTACATAACTTCCATAGAACAATTAAAGTACATAGGATACAAAGTTATTGATACAATGACCACACGAGTCTCAAAGGTACAATATCAAGAACATGAGCTGATACAAGAATCACGAACCAAGAGCCACCAACAAAGTCGATCCTCACAAGAAGATAAGAACAAGGATATTTGATGGGAAGTGGCACTACCACCTGACCATGTGATCCCATAATGGAACCACCCCATTGTGCTAGGAGATAGCAGAAACCCTCAAGCAAGTAATAAGACAAGTACGATAGTACACATGACTCCGCAGAACTCAAGTGACTCAGCTCACAAAACCCTAGTGACCCTAAAGAGAGAGTGTCATCGCATGGCTTAAGATGGTTACCCTAGGTAGGTCTCCATAGGTCCCGGCCCCCATCCTGGGTTATCCTGGTAACCTCTCCCGAACCCCCGGCTCTATCTAAGCATCATGCAGACTCTACCAACCTTTCGTGAAGACAAGGTGATAGGTTTGCCATTACAGGCCTTCCCACAACACCTTGAGCCTATACGAGCACTCAATAATGTGCGGCGTACAATATCTTAATTAAATTAATAAATACCCACCCCCTAATCAATTTTTAGGTTATCACTTGTTGACTAACTTTCGAGGGGTTATCCTGCCATCCACTTTGGGTGCGGCCCCTGCCCGAAAGCCACTCTCTCTCCTAGGACACTAACAAGAAAGGTCTCTCTATGAGAACTCTATGGCTAAACTGACAGCCATAAAAAAAATCCTGACATAACACCAATGAAGGGTTCACAATCACTAACCCAGGATTGACCATTTGGAAACAAAACACGCAATGGCTCACATCCACCAGGTTAAAATAATGACACCTGACTAAGGGAGTAAACTTCATACGACATAATGACAACTCACCAAAATTGCAATGACATTTAAACTTGACTGCAATTATTATTAACACAAGATCCTAAACAGGCAATTTTTTTCTTTAAGCAGTCGACAACATAAAATACTTGCAATAAAGATTTCCAGAAATGAAGGAATCACATTTATTTTAACATAAGGAAACGATGAAGTCACATGTCTAATAAGGTTAATTAAACCCACATTTAAAATTTAATCCCCCAATCATTTGATCATGATTAATTTACAATTAACCTGACTTGACTATAACCATAATCTAAATTAACTTTCCAATTCGAACATGTATATATATAATAATATAATATAATTTCCATATAAATGTATATTCATCGAATATACTATTATATGATTATATTATATTACATATATAAAAATATATATAATATTTAATTTAAACAAAATTCACATTTATTCCCAAAATTTGGCCCAAACCTCTTTATTTTATTTTTCCAAAATATATAATAAAAACTAATAACTCAAAATAATATATATATATATATATAGTTATTATTAATTAATATTTATATTTATTAACATTTATATTTATTTTTTTAAACTTAAAAAAAATAATTTAAAAAAATTGAATATGAAAATAGGGCCAATCGAGGGGCGTTGCTGCCCTTTTTTTTTTTGGGTGGACGGTGGTTGCCTATTGCTACCGTAAGGTAGCCAGCACTACCTTATGGTAGCACTGCTACCAAATGGTAGCGGGTGCTACCATAGGGTAGCACTGCTACCATGGGGTAGTAGTTGCTACCTTACGGTAGCACTGCTATCGTGGGGTAGTAGGCACCGCCTCCCCCTTGATAAAAAAAAAACTTTAAAATTTATTTTTTTTAATTTTTTTTAAAAATTCAATTCATGTTTCCAGAGGTAAATTCTCTGTTGAAAATAAACTCTCAGACACAATTTAATTTTTTTTTTTAAACATTAAACAAAATTGAAATATCAATTTTTATTTTTTTTTATCACTGGTAATAAAATTTTACCAACAAGAAAAATCTCTGAGACAAAATAGAGATAAGAATTAGTTTCCCAAAACAAATAAATTCATTTCCAAATTCAAATTGGCTGGGAACTAAATTGATTGCCATCCCCCAATTGGAATTTTATTTTTTTGCCAAACAAAAATGGGAGAAGAATAATTAACTCAGAATTTTTCCCAATTTTGGAAATTACTAGGAAGAAATTTTTTTTAAACAAATCAAGACACAAGGGAAATTCTTGGCAAAATTTTGCCAGCATGACTCTACCTAAAATCACAAAAATTAAAAGCTACAATCACCAAAAAATCAAATTCTTTGCATAATCAAAATGAAGAGATGGATTTTAAACTAAAACTTCTCATGAAATTGATTTGGGAGAGTTTGAAGTTGCATTTTAATAACAAAATTGATTGAGATTTTGCAATAAACCTCATAGCAACTAAATTCATAACACAACACTCATTTAATCAAACTTTTAACAACACCCAGAAGAAGGGAAATAAGCATATATTTTTAAAACAACAAAGTAGAAACCATCCAACCTGTGGAGCTTCCTGGAAAAAATTTGTGAGCTTCTATCCTTCAACAAATTACCATACCAAAACCAAAATCTTTCTTCCAAAATAATTTTCCAAAATTTTCCTCCTCCCAAAAACAAGCATCCACTTCCAAAAATATTTACAGGGATAAATAGGAAAAATATTTTAACCTAAACTTTTAGGTTGAAATATTTTTCTCACCAAAAAAAAAAATTTAAATAATCAAACTGACTTTATCTATTTTCTTTCAAAGTAAATGGAAATTTCCTTATTTTGAAAAAAAATACATTTCTCCCATCATGAAATTTAATTAACTTTTCAACAAAGATGAAAATCAATAATTTAACTCTATTTTTTTTTTCTTTAAATCTAAAAGCAATAGAATTAACTTTATTTATTTTATTTTTCTATATGATTTAAATATAGTTACTTTTCCAAAATAAAACAACTATTGATTTAAATCTAATAAATTAACCAAATAAACTAAGTTCAAGACACGAAGGCATAATAATGTATAAATTGTTTATACCAACAATGAAATGCCAACTTAAACTTAAAGAAATAATCGAACCCACTAGACATAAAAATCGAGGAAAATACAAGAAGACTCCGAAAAAGTCACACAAACAAGACTCGAAAGCCTAACAAAAAGGAACGGACGAGTTTCTAACGACACTCACAAGAGTAGACTGAGGGTAAGAATTGGGGTCAACAGCTATCTCCTCCACTCCCATCAGACATATAAGGCACGCTCAAACCTGTGAAGCCAGGAAGAGACGATACCCCGTACCTATGCAGTACTTGTACCTGCAATATCCTGCATCATCGAATCACACATGCATGTATATGAATATAGAATACACGACACACACACCAATGAAGGAGAATCGCGACATTCCCTGTCTCACCGAAGTGAGTGAAGGAAAATCGTCCCCTTGCATCCAATACATTTGCAAACATGCAACATATATATGACACATCGCATAGATAAAGTAAAGTGTCAGTACAATGCAATAATCCATAAATGCTACAATCACAAGTACTGAAATACTATAAATAAATCATGCATCTCGTATCCAGATAAACATGAAATAATATCAAATTCGTCTGAATAATGTTTAGTAGAAATGTATCAACTGAAAAGTAAACTGCAACAAAATATCAGTCTAATAAGTCCGATCGAGAAGGGGTACTACAGGAAGTGCATGATAGGTTGCATTAGTTAATCTTTTAAGAATGTGTACTCGTTATATTTCATTCATATGTAAAGATTCATACATGCGCTACACCTTTTTTCTTAAAACTTAGTTTGATTTACTTTTTAGTTTAGAAATGAAAGAATGTTTGTTTATCATATATGCATGATTGTTAATCAATGAAAGATTGCTATCAAATATATGTGATTGTACTTCCATGAAAGAGTGTTTGATCTATGATTGAAAGTAATAGTAAGAATGTTGCTATTCCTATTAAATAAAAGATTGTCTTCTTCATGAAATTGTATTCTTGATTTATATGAACCAAAACACATGGAAAGATATAGAGCTTAGATGATATAAACATGAAAATTCTAAACTATAAGAAATGGAATGCAAGTTAATGATTACACTTTTAAAATGTTTTGATAATTGAATAAAAGAATATGTACTCATTTTATTCAATTTTTATGTAAAGATACATACATGTGTTACACCTTCTTAATAGGTAATTCTTGTCTTTAAATTGTTTGAAAGATAGAAGCGAAAGATTGTTTCTTTACAGATGTATATTTGTTTATTCATGAAAGATTGCTTCCTATTAGATAGGATTGGTTGTAATAAAAGATTGATTCTTTCTATTTCTATTCAACAAAAGATTGTCTTCTTTATCATTGTATTTTTATCTTGCAAGAAATAGGAAGCTAGAATTGAAAGGCGAAAGATTGTCTTATGTATACATTTGTATATGGTGAAAATGGATAATAATAATAACAATATTGAAAGGCTAAATGAATTCAACCACCAAACCCTAGCCTAACAACAACAAAGATCCACCATAACATATGAAGATTACCTAAGACAATGTAAATAAAACAAAATCACAAAGATTATACCATTACATGTCCAATAGGGTTTTGATCTCCATTCTTCCTATCTCCATTGATCTTGCTTGATATATTTGCTCTCAGATTTTATGTGCACAAGAGCTCAACAAAGAACGGAATGTGGTTGCAAGTAGGATCGTAGTGTAGCCGAGTCCTCAAGATTGTCGATTAGGTCATTAGGGTTTGATAATGAAGGAGGCATCTCCTTAAATAGAAGACACCATAAGAAATGGAGGGATAAGATTGAGAGGTGTAAAAAAGAGGTCGGCTAGGATTAGAGGGTAGGTAGAAGAAATAATAAAATAATAAAAGAGGTAGGTAGTGTAGGAATTAAGAGATGAATGACATGTGTCATGTGTAGAAAAAGCTAATGAATTAATTAAATAGATAAAGATTTATTTAATTAATAGAAGAAATCGGATCAATTAAATAAATAAGATATTTATTTAATTTAGGAAAAAGATAATTTAAATAAATAAATGTATTTATTTAAATGAGAAATAAGGCTAGAAGAGGATAAATGAATTAATTAAATAAATAAAGATTTATTTAATTAATAGAAGAATTAGGCTTAGATAATTAAATAAATAAAATATTTATTTAATTAGACATGACAATTTTGAGTGTCTACATTTTGCCCCTCTTTGAGACAATGTGGCTTGTCGCGTTGTTTCAAAGAAGATAAGATGAACTAATACAGAGTTGCCCCAAGATGGGAATGATATGCCCCCTCAAGAGATTAGATGAAAATGTCTGAAAAGATTGCAGACAATCTCTCGATAAGAAAGAAAGGCTAAAATGGATTGACCAGATAAAGTAACAAAGTCACGGGATAACGAAGACTGACTCGGGAAAATGAATGCGAGGGCTAGGACAGGCTATAAGATAGACCACGGGGTAAAATACATCCTCATTGTCATCCACGCATCCACAAGAGCGTATTGCAGAGTGAAAATAGAGCAGGAGCAGTCAGCAGCGATGGCTTTCATTCACAGATTCGACCGCATTCGCTGATTCCAGAGGCCAGCAGAGGCAGGAGAGCCAGTAAGTACCGCCAAACCTCCTCGTACTTTGATGCATTTAATTTTTGGTCATTAATGCATGTCGAATAGGGCAATAAATGCGCTTAGACTAGGGTCAAAAAAGTGTCAAAAAATATCCAGGCGCGTCTGCGTTGGTGGCAGGCACGTCTATGTCGACTAGGTGCGTCTGTGTCAAATGCGACCGCGTCTGTGCTATTCAGGCGCGTTTGTGCCAAGAAGGCACGTCTGTGTCAACTAGGCGCGTCTATGCAGAGCATAGGCACATCAGTACAGTCTTTAAAAGTGTTTGTGTCATGTAAGTGCGTTTGCGCTTGAAAAGTATGAATTTGCATCTTCTAGGTCAAATCGGCAGTTCTGTGATGAACATACGCTGTCGATTAGATAAGCTGCTGAGAGGATACACTCAAGCAGGTCCTCTAGGAAGACTAGGATAGATCAAGGTACTTTGTGATGAACGGTGAGTACCAAGATAGAGTACTTTGTGATGAACAGGGAGTACTGAAATGTGAGCTGCACTTTGTGATGAACAGGGAGTGCAAATGTGAGTAACACTTTGTGATGAACAGGGAGTGCAACACACGTAGTACTTTGTGATGAACAGGGAGTACCACTAGGATAAATAGCAACACTTTGTGATGAACAGTGAGTGTCACTAGAGTAGATAGCCATATGCATTTAGATAGCATTTTGTGATGAACAGTGAATGCCACCATGACTGACATGATTGATTTGCTTGACTGCAGGAGTATTTGCCTATGCTAGAGTCACGGGAGAGATTCCCGTCGACACAGAGGTTGCGACCTGAGCCGTCGGTTGGAGACAGAGCTGCCATCGAGGAGATGGGTCTGAGACATGTATTGTATGTGCCTGAGTTTCGGGCAAACATGGGTTTGCTGACTGCGCTTGCTGAGAGATGGCATTCTAAGACGTGCACTTTCCATTTGCCGATGGGTGAGATGACCGTCACCCTTGAGGATGTCTACAAGATTTTGTGGATATCGATTGATGGAGATTTGATTCCATATGATCATGATGGAGACAGGGAGGCATTGAGATGGGTGTTTCAGGATCCCGGATTAGAGATGAGGGCAGGACACGTGGCATGGGACACCATGACTGCTACAGGGTTAGCATTGTCAGCCGTGATCGGAGGAACGATCAGTGGATTTCTATGTCCAGACAAGGCAACATGGGGATTGACTGTGGGCTGGGGGGGAGCACTGGAGACACTGGTGATTCAGCACACCAGATATGCCTGGGGACCCTGTGTGCTGGCCCATTTATATTATGAGCTTCACCAGTTTGTTTATCACGGGTCAGTGGGATTGGGCTGTAGAGTGACACTGCTGCAGGTATGGGCTTACGAGCATCTGTCGATTACTCGACCGATACACTTCAGGGGTAGGGGTCACAGACACAGCTTTGTACACTTATATGATATGATCACATCACAGCCGCGGATTGGCAAGTTGGAGCATTGGCGGCGGGTGATCGATGACATTGATGTGGTCATATGGAGACCATATCTAGGCTGCGAGGAGTGGGAGGATGATATAGTGGAGCTTCCCTACACCTTCCAGAGCAGGTACCTGATTGGGCAGACGCCCTATGTGCTAGAGAGGCAGCTGGTGGACAGGGTGTGCAGGCAGTATGGCAGGACCCAGAGGATGCCATGGGGCTCGGGCATGTATGCCCGCACAGTTAGGGATCAGGCACAGCTTGGGCCCTTACTGTCATATGATCAGGCAGTCACACAGCTGGCAGACATGGTGCCTCTACCCTGGGATATGTGGCCAGAGATCGAGGACGTCGGGATGGATGCTGAGTATACAGCATATTGGGCAGAGCATCCATTCCCCCGATTGACAAATCCAGGAGAGCTACTAGAGGGGGATGGAGGTGGGGACGATGATGATGATGGTGAAGGTGATGGGGGCAGAGGCCGACGGAGGTGGAGGGGAGTAGTTGGGGAGAGGAGGGTTGCACCTCGGAAAGAGGGTGGGGAGGAGAAACAGGCTCAGGTGGTGAGAGGTCACGGTGGATTGCCCCTATAGGTACTAGTAGCACAGGGTCCCAGAGCACAGGTACAGAGACAGGGAAAGGTACAGGGACAGGTACAGGGACAGAGGCATGCATAGAGATAGGTACCCATACAAGCACCAGTATAGGTACAGGTACAGGGGTAGGCATCCGCAGAGGGGGAGCCACAGGCAGAGGGGGCTGACCCAGAGGAGGATGAGCTGATTGAGCTCAGGGAGATCTGCCAGGGCCAAGCAGATGAGATACAAGATTTGGAGAGGGAGAGAGATCAGCTCAGGACGAGGCTCAGGGATACTGAGCAGGAGAGAGATCAGGCGATTCAGCGCTACATAGAGGCTGAGACAGCGCTGAGGGCAGGGAGACAGGCGGCGGAGGACACAGGGGCAGGCTATGCATATGTCCTGCGGGCAAGAGAGGAGATTGCCTACTGGCGGGACCTCTATTATGGTACAGTGCCAGCAGATCAATGGGCGAGGAGCTTCCATAGACCATCGTAGACAGCGAAAGCTACGAGAGGGAGCCAGAGGAGACAGGCATCGAGTGGTGGGGTTATGGGTCCTCCACCACCACCAGATAGAGGGGACAAGAGGGATGATCCTTGGGCAGGTACTTCGGGGGATCAGATTCCGTCGAGGCCAGTGGCTCCGAGGGAGGGAGTTCATCATAGCCTTAGAGGGCTCCCTATGTATCAGTATTGTACCATTTTTGTATGATGATGTAGACACCTGCGGGTGATTTTGTAGCCATATGATTTTGACATCATTGTATCATGATACTTTATATATATATATGAGATGATTCATTTTTTGCGGCAGCTATATGCATGTGTACCTATGTGATGAGATGTTTTATGATGTATGTTTTATGATATGGATGCAAATATGTACATGATGCAATGCAATATTTTTGTTCTTTTATGTTGTATATGTGATGCATGATGCAAATGTGAATGTATGTAATGCAGATGAATATGATAATGCAAATGTAAATTGTGCTAACAGATGTTGTGTGCAGGATGTGATGCAGTTGTGATATCCATATGTATGTATGAAATGCTTATATGTGGTAATACAGGTGCAACTACATGAAATGCAAATGTTTTTGGTGTGTCATTATACTCAGTCATGTGATAGCAGGCTACACGGACTCAAGAAGGACGATGGAAGTCAATCAAGAAAGGGGGATGAAATATAGAAGATATGAACGTGAAAGAGCTTCTTGTGTGTTATCATCATTGAGCTTTATTATGGCAAAATAGGTTATGACAATCGAGGCATATGTTCGACCCAGAAAGTCATTGTACTTGTTTGCATGGAGATAAAACAGTCACAAACAAGGAATGCCCCAGTTCATACTAGACTCACAGTGTCCTCATATCCTTGGACAAGTCATAGCATTACTAAAAGACAATCCACAGACAACAAATACAAAAAGGTGACGATACCCCATCCTCGCCTTTCTAGTCAAAGACATCCTGGAGAAAGAATCTCTAGTCAGAGACATCCTAGAAAAGCTAAAAGACATGTCACCAAAAGATAAAATCAAAAGAAAACCAAGACTCGACACCAACATCCACTGTAGTCCTCAAGTTTAGTGTCTCTTGTCACTTGTATAAGTCTTATTTGATTGTGGTCACAATGTTTACTTTCACAAAAAGGATAGATAGCACTGAACCATATGTTGTCTAAGTCTGTTGAAAGATTTGATTTGTTTGAAGCCCATTATTGCTACTGTGTCTTATCTGAAACTGACTGAATCCATGAAGCTGATACTTTATTGTGGAGAAGATGGAACTTTATTGTGGATCTGTGATGCAAATGTTGCTTTATTGCGGATTGTGCGTGGATAGACTGAAGGAAGCTGGAAGAAACTGTACTCCTCGAAACATGTGATGTTCTTAGTCCCACACCCATCACTAGACGTAGGATTTGCCTTAGCCACAGATACGATCTAATTTATTATGGATGGAAAGGGAGGTGAAAAGGGAGGTTTATTATGAATGGCTAACCAATCTTGGGTAGATCAATAACAAGCCATGATGGGAATGGGTAAGTTTATTGTGGACAAATAGGTTGTGAGTGTGTGCAGAGTGAAGTGATGAAAGAGAATCCTGAAGGAGGGAGGAGCAATGTCTCTACGCATGGCACTGGTGACCCAGTTTTCACCATGGTACTTGCCCAGGGCGCCACCGAAGTGGTTTTCACCGTTGGACGAAATTATTTCTCTTCACTTTTTTTGATTTTTTAATTTTTTCTTTTTTTTGTGTCACAAGGCGCCTGGTTGCCAGGTTTTCACCAAGTAACGATTTTTTTTTTGTGTTTATGATTTTTTTGTATTTTTGAATTTTATTTTATTTTTTTGTATTTTGAAATTTTTGATTTTTTTTGTATTTTTGAATTAGGATATTCTGAAGAGCTATGTGTAGAACTTACGAAGGTGTCTGTTGTTGATAGGATCTTCCAAAGGTTCACCTTCTGTAGTTGAGAGCTGATATGCCCCAGATCCATATGCTGCTGTAACGATGTAAGGACCAAGCTAATTTGGTTCAAACTTGCCCTTCTTCTCTCTGTCTTGCTGATTCTTGGGGTTTTCTCTAAGAACCAAGTCACCTATCTCAAATGTACAAGGCTTGACTTTATGATTGTAGCTATGACTCATTCGTTGTTGGTAAGCCTTGAGATGATTAAAAGCAGTTTGTCTCTGTTCATCCAGCAGTTCTAGTTCTTGTAAGCGAGAGACCCTATAATCTTCATCAGTGATGATGTTTTACAAAGAGACACGTAAAGAGGGTAACTCGACCTCAATAGGCAAGATGACTTCAGTGCCATAAACAAGTGAATAGGGTGTAGCTCCTGTAGGTGTGCAGACACTTGTGCGGTAAGCCCAAAGTGTAGGATTGAGTTGGATATGCCAATTACGGCCAGCGTCGTCGACTGTCTTCTTGAGGATTTTAAGGATTGTTTTATTAGACGCCTCAGCTTGGCCATTACCTTGGGGGTAATATGGTGTGGAGAAATGATGGGAAATATGGAAGCGGTCACAAAGTTCACGAACATCCTAATTTTTGAAGGGACACCCGTTATCAGTAATAATGGAAACAGGAATACCACATCGGCAAATGATATAGTTAAGGATGAAGGTAGCAATCTGTTTTCCAGTGACTTGTGTGAGAGGCACGGCTTCAATCCTTTTTGTGAAATATTTTGTGGCAGTGATAATGAATTTATGACCATTAGAGGAAGGAGGGTGAATCTTGCCTATGAGATCGAGTCCCCACTAACAAAAGGGCCAAGGAAACGCAAGTGGTTGTAGTTCTTGTGCTGGCGCATGTATGAGGTCTCCATGAATTTGACATTGCTTACATTTCTTGACAAACTGATATGAGTCTTTTTTCATATTGGGCCAGTAATATCCAATCCTAATGAGTTTCTTGGCCAAGGTAGGACCACTAGCATGTGGACCACATATCCCTTCATGCACTTCACGTAACGCAACCTGAGCTTCGTCACTTTTTAAACATCTAAGAAGAGTTCCATCTAGACCTCGCCGGTATAGGATATCAGCTAAAATGACATATCGAGAGGATTGGTGAATGAAGGTGCGGCGTTGGTTATTTGATAGATCAAGAGGTAGGGTATTGTCGCGAAGGTATGTGAAGATGGAACCATATAACTGAGATTCGGGACCAACAACGCATATCATTTCAGTAGGAGTGATATCATATGAAGGAACCAATAGGTTGTCCACCAAGAACTCATAGCAGGTCTCATTTTGAGGTAGATCAATCAGTGAAGCAATTGTAGCCATGGCATCTGCAGCACAATTCTGCTCTCTTGTTATCTGCTCAAAATCTATCTTTGTGAAATATTGTTTCAAATCGTCCACCATTTGCTTGTAAGGTAGTAATTTTTCATCTTTTGTTTGGTAATCATCAGTTGCTTGACGAATGACAAGTTGGGAATCCCCAAAAGCACGAAGTTCTTGGATCTTCCACTGAACTGCAATTCGTAATCCAGTTGTTAATGCCTCATATTCTGCTATATTGTTAGTGCAGGGAAATGATAAGCGGTATGATTTTGGTATAGAATCTCCTTGAGGAGTTATAAAGAGAATACCAGCTCCTGCCCCATGCTGTGTGTATGAGCTGTCAAAGTATAGTTGCCATGGCTTTGCATGTGATATTGTTAAAATGGATTCGTCTGGAAATTCTGAATTTAGAGGAGCATCATCAATCATGGGGGCATCTGCTAATTGATCTGAAATGGCTTGTCCTTTTATTGCTTTTCTGTCCACATACTCGATGTCGAATTCACTAAGGATCATTACCCATTTGGCCAGCCGCCCAGTAAGTGTTGCTTTATTGATGAGGTATTTCAATGGATCAATTCTTGCAACCAACTTAGTCTTATGAGTGAGCATATAATGTCATAATTTCTGCAAAGCAAAGACCACGGCGAGACATGCACGCTCGATTGGTGTGTAGTTTAACTCATATCCCACCAATGTGCGACTGATATAGTATACTGCCTTTTCCTTGCCCTCAGCAATTTGTTGTGCTAGGAGTGCCCCCAGTGTTGTTGGAGTAGCTGATATGTATAGTAGCAAAGGCTGATCTGGAACTGGTGGCATCAAAACTGGCGGATTCAAAAGATAATCTTTGAGCGTCTGAAAAACTTGTTGACAGTTATCATCCCATTTGAATTTGATGTTTTTATGTAACAAGTGTTGAAAAGGATTACACTTATCTGCAAGTTGTGCTATGAATCTTCGTATAGACTGGAGTCTCCCTTGTAAGGATCGAAGTTGACTGATATTTCTAGGTGGCGGCATGTCCAAGATAGCCTTGACTTTTGCTGGATCGGCTTCGATTCCTCTTTTGGACACAATGAATCATAGGAGCTTCCTAGAGGTTACTCCAAAGACACATTTCTTGGGGTTTAATCTTACTTTGTATTTTTCCAACCGATCAAAGACGACTGAAAGTATGTCCAAATGTGTATTTCTGTCTACTGATTTACCCAAGAGATCATCAACATAATCTTCCATAGTTATGTGCATGAGATCATGAAAGATAGTGGTCATTGCTCTTTGATATGTAGCACCTGCATTTTTTAGCCCAAAGGGCATGACATTCCAACAGAAAGTTCCCCAAAGACAAGTGAATGATGTTTTGTGTTGATCTTCGGGTGCGATCCTTATTTGATTATAACCAGAAAATCCATCCATTAATGATAACATTTCGTGACCTGCTGTGAGATCAACGATCAAGTCAATATTTGGTAATGGGAAGTCATCTTTTGGACAAGCTTTGTTGATGTCTCTGAAATCTGTACATATTCTGATACTACGATCTGGTTTACTGACAGGTACTAAATTGGAGATCCATTCAGGATAATCAATTGGGCGTATGAATCCGACATCCAATAACTTCTCCAGCTCTGCTTTGACTAGTAATGCCACTTGTGGATGCATTTTTCTTAATTTCTGTTTCACTGGCTTTGCCCCCGGTTTAACTGTCAAATGATGTATTACCAGATCCGGATCTAGTCCAGGCATATCAGCGGTAAAGCGGAAAATCGCGATTGAACCCTAGTTGCTCTCCCCTCTTCCAACTCCAAGGAGAGAGAAGGGAGATTCACTAGGGTTGATGGTTTTCACTTAGGGGAGAGACTTTACATTCAAAAGAGGGGTTGAAACCCACAAGATCCAATCCCACACAATGCAAGATTGGATGCTAAATGTGTTTCAAGGGTTATGACAGCAAGGCTACCCTCTTTTGTAAAGAATGTGCATAGAAGAATTAAGCTAGGAATGCATAGAAAGTGACAAAGATTCGCTTATAAACTGAGATAGGGATATAGGATGAAGCTGCGGACCTGGAATTAGCAGTAAAATGTCGATACGGTGCTGTCCTACAAATTTGAGCGAAAGTTGCCGGGACGATGGCGCCCGACACCACGGTCCTCCGAAAAATCCGCGAAACGAAGGGGGATCTATTCGTCTCTGCACAAGGATTCCAGATCTTCAATTTCAGTCGCATACCTGCAACCTACACACAGAAAAGCGAAGACGATTGGGGGGTTAGGGATTAGGGGTTTGCCTTTAGGTCAAACCCCGGTTTTGGAATTAACCAAGAAATGAGCAATGCTGTAAATGTAAATGTCTGTAATGTAAAACAAGTACTAATACCTTGTTGTAAGGATGTTTGTATCCTTATGTGCGAAGGTATAGGTGTTGTATGTTGTATGTAGCATGTAGTATGTGATCTCCTCTTCAATGGTTGAATCCTTGTCTTGAATGCAACACTTAGCCTTGAATGGAGACTTGAAATGATCAATTGCTTGAAGGAATGCTTGAATGCTTGAATGCTTGAGTATAGTTTCCACGCTTTTGCACATATGACCTTCCTCTTTTTTATCAAATGAGAGAGAAAAATGTAGTTTATATACTTGTCATTTAGGGCTGATAGACTGATTTTCCCGACCGTAGGCCGACCAGGAAAGTTTATTTTCCAATTTGCAAACAAAAAGACCCGAAGTCCAAAAGAGACCGGGCCCAAAATAGGACCCAGGGACCAGGGCACTGGGCGCCAGGGTCCTGAGGGACCAGGGCGCTGGGCGCTCTGGTCCCACCTCCCGAGACAGCAGGGTGCAAGGAGGTTCAGGTCAGGGTGCTTGAAAAATGCAGTTTTTGGTGTCATAATCAGGTTTCGGGGTCTCCATTCAAGTTGCGTGTTGCGTCGCCATCGTGAAGACCGAAATGCAGTCGAAATTGCAAGTGTCACAATTTTAGGACGCTACATTTAGCCCCCACTTTAGCAGGAGTATGTATGCTCATACTTCCGGTAAAGTACAAGGAAACAACATTGAAAGACTTTCACTACGTCAAGGAGGCAAGATACACCAAGCCCCCAGTGGACTAAGGATCTTATGACTTCAATTGACAAAGTAAAAGGGAAGATCATGAGGGAGAACCATAACTGTCAGTAGTAAGGTTCCCTCACTATGAGTCATGCAAGAGAAATATCAAAAATTTTCAAGGCAAAGCTAAATTTGTCAAGAAATTTTCAAGTATCTTGAAAAGATATGAACGGGATGTATGCCCCCTACGTTAAAGCGATCGCACACGCCTCACCAGGGATGATTGCTTTAAGGTAGTGATACATATAAGAAAATGAGAAGGGAAAGGAGCATGTTATCACAAGGATTTAGCCCCCAAGTGTGAGATAAGCCCAAGGATAATAGACACAAAACACAAAGCACAAGGTGACTTCGCTTTCCTTGGGGTCAGTATGCTGTATGATAATTCATGTGTATCATATGTATGTATGCATAATTGTTCTTCATTCCCCAATCAAGGAAGGTCACCTAGAAGAAGGGAACACATGTGTCTTTTGAGTCAACATGAGAGAGATCGAGAGATCTCAATGCTTTGCATCGTCCTCAAGTAGACAACACTAAGGACAACAAATAGAAGAATGAGAATAACATATAGAAGAAGTAACACAAGAGAGGAGGAGAGAATCTGGTATGCTAATGTAACTAGTCTAGCACGTCATCTACCCCCCGATCTTGCTGATCAATGTTTCGGGAAGGCAGGGAACACGCTAGAGGAGGAACATTCAACACAGCAGATGGAGCTATCGCAAGATCCAAACAAGGGCTATGTTCATGTTCCAAGCCACGTTGTTCTTGTCTAGGAGCTAGGGTAAGTGCTTTAGAAAATTCATTAGATAAATGGTTATCAATATCAACAAGTTCATATTCACTATCAGAAGCAAGAGAAGTAGCATTTTCATCATGAATAACATTTTCATCTATATCATCATCAAGATTTATAAAAATAGGGTCTTTAATTCGCACAGGATCAAGACCATCATGCATCTTATGTTTTGGAGATTTTGGAGAAAATGGAATAATGCTTGTTGAAGGTGTTTTTGGAGATTGCAAAGTTTGAGAAGCAGCTGCCTGAGCTCTAAGACAACGCTTTCGTCGGCGTTCGCGTGCAGAACGATTTCGTCTAGTCTTAGTAGGAAGTGAAGAAGATTGAGGAGGAGGAATGTTCTCATCCTTATCACTTGGGTGTTTAGGTTGTGGTCTCTTAGGCTGGATAATAGGAGAAGAAGAAGGTCTCTTCTCTCTATAAAAAGAAGGGGGAGGAACTGCTCCATATAAAGGAGGAATTTTTGGTTTAGGAAGAAGACCAAGTCCATCATGATGAGGAGGTATAGGTCTACTTTTAGGAAGTTTATTAGATATAGACATAGTCACATCCATAGGGATGGGTTGGGAATCTTATTGAGGAAAGACATTAGTTTTATCTTTCAAAGGAAGAACTTCCTTCTCAAGAATGATAGGAATGTCAAGTTTGGGTGTTCTAGGTTCACTTAGAGATAGGATCATATCTGTTTTCCACTTTTGATAAGATTTGAAAAGATGATCACTTCGCGGAGGAAGAGATTGGAATTGTTTAGGCCAAAAGTAATCAAGAGGAACACTAGAAGTTCTTTCAGCTGGTTTAAAGAGACTATGATTGACAGTGACAACTTCACCATTATGGGGAAATTTCAAACACTTATGAATAGGAGAAGCAATAGCTTTCATGGAAGATAGCCAAGGATAGCCAAGCTTCACATGAAATTGTTCGGAAGATGGAATAATAGCAAAGTTCACATCAAGGGATTTGTTATGGACCTCAATAGGCAATGTAATAGAACCAATTGTAGGAGAAGAAAATGCATCAAATAGTTTCACAATCACATCTGTTTTGTCATAGATCACTTGATTCAATTGCAAAGTAAAAAGAAATTCTTCAGTAATAACATTAACCATGCACAAAGGATCAATAAGCACTCCACGGCAAGGTGTATTCTTGACTTTTGCAACTATGTATAAAGGACCATCAAGTGCCCTAATGGTTTCACTGGAATCAAATGTGATGGAAGGTTCTTTAGGGTTTTCTTGCTGCTCTACAAAGTTAATCACATTCGGAGTCATAGACACAGGACCATCAGATGAGAGAGAGGAATCATTAGTCTCAATCGCATTAGAGGTATGAGAAGGTAATGGATCAGTGAAAATCTGAAGATTTTGGTTAGGAGGAGCTACAGATGTATTGCCTTTATCATTCACTCCAGAAACAGAAATAGTATTATTATCAATCAAATCTTGAATTTTACCCTTTAAAGAAAAACATTTTTCAGTATCATGCCCAGGCTAACGATGAAATTGACAAAAAGCTTTGTTATCAAAATAAGGTGAAGTAATCTTTGCAGGATCAATTTGTCTTATAGGAGGAAGAGTAAGCACATTTTGTTCCAATAACTTATTCATAATACTATGCAATGATTCATTCAAAGGAGTATACTTTCTTTCTTTCTTGAAAAATTTAGAAATAGGAGGCACACCTGATGCTGCATTCACATTGTTGTTGATGATGTTTTCATTGAATTTGATGGAATCTCTGTTCGGTTTAAACTTCCCAAATGGTTGTTGACTGCTATCACCCTTATCACTCGGAGCCATAGGATGTGATTGTTCCATTTGACTCACAGTCAGTTGATAATTGTGAAGAGTTGCACAAAACTATTGGAAAGAAGTAAACTCAGAAAACAGAAGTTTGTCTCGAATATCTTTTTGTAAATTAGAAATAAAGATTCTTTGAATATCATTGTTAGGCACTGGAAAAGAAATTTGAGCATACAAATGCTGATATCTACCAATGAAATCAGTCACTTTTTCTTTAACACCTTGTTTACAATGCATTAAATCAATCAAAGTAACTTTAGGACTTATATTGTTTTGAAATTGTTGAATGAAAGCATTTGCAAGTTGTTCGAAAGAAGTAATAGAATAGGAAGGCAACGAGCAATACCATTGTAGGGCTTTGTCTCTTAATGTTCTAGTAAACAATTTTGCAAGCAACCTTTGGTCATAAGCAAAATCAGTACATATTGTTTGAAAAGTCTTAAAATGTGTTAGAGGATCACCTTTACCATTATAAAGCTCCAAATGCGGGATTTCAACATGTTTAGGGGGAATAGCTCGAACAATGTCAAGAGAAAGTGGGCTCACAACATCAAATGTGGGCACACTAAACTTAGATTGATTCATAGAGGCAATTTGTTGCTGTAAAGAAGAGACAATTTGTGCAAGATTGTTAATGGTCGCTTCAGTCGAAGAGTTCATATTAGACGTGTTAGATTGTGATGGAGGTGTGATGTTATTGAATAAGGTGGTGGGACCCTATGATAATTAGTCATAGGAGATGATTGGACAAGAGGAACACTACAAGGAGGAATGGAATGATTGAATGAATTGCCTCCTTGCGTCATGTTCATTTGTGGAGATGTAATAGGAACACTCATTGAAGGGACGAATGAAGAAATCGGATTGAATGAAGGAAAAGGGTTAATTGAAGAAGAGGGAGGATTGCCCCCATGACTAATGATCACAGGGGGAATGTCTTGTGTAGAAGTTGCCATTATGTTTGATGTAAAGGTAGGTATGCTAGCAATAGAAGTCATCAAAGGAATATAATGATTGACTTGAGTAGGAGGTTGTGTATAACCCAAATTTTCAGCACAACTCTTCATAGGCATCACATTCGAATCCACAATGTGTGCAATACCACGCAAAATATCAATTCCATTCTTATCACTTTGAAGCATACGTTTTAGACCCTCAATTAAAGGAAGAGCTTGACTATCGGGGTATTCTTGAGACATCCATTGTCGAAAATCATCAAATTGGTTATCCAATTTTGAAAGTTGTTCTTCAGAAACCTCATGGAGAGCTTCTTCATCATTAGGAGGATTAGAGGAATTACCCATGTCCTCGTTAAAAAGGCTATTCAAATTAGGTTCCATCTCCTCGGTAATTAAACCTCGGAAAGACTTAATTCTACGGCTTCGTCTGACAGGAATAGTGTAAGTAGGGCTTATTGTTGTAAAACTCATGCACTAGAAAGAGAGAGAAGATTTTGAATTCAGAGGTAGCAATTTTCAATAAAATCAGCCAATCTTCTGGATTTAAGCTGTTAAATGCAATCACGACAGTCTCCCAAAATTTCGGAAAAAATGTCCGGGACCGTGGCGCTCGGAGTGCAACATGGTCCTTGCAACTTTTTTCAAAATTTGCAGGGATGAAAGGTATGATGATTTTAAAGCTAATCTGAAAAAATTGAGTGATTTTACGATCTGTAGATAGGCCAAATTAAAGTTGCAATCTCGAAATTGAACCCTACCAAGATTGTCGAAAAATGCAAAATTTGAATTTTGAAAAAGAGAGGGAAACTGAAATTTTGAATTTTATGATTTTAGAGGGAATGTCCAAAGCAATGCAAGTTTTGAAATTCAAAAGTTGACTCAATTTCACGCAAAATTCAATTCTGAAAGCGGAAATCAAAGTTGTTGTAATTAAGCACTTAATTTCAAAAGTCACAAATTGCAAAAATTTGAATAAATCACTGAAATTTCAAATGAATGCAAACACACTTTTCAGATTTAGGACAGTAAGAACACAATTTTGACACAAAATTTCAATTTCACTGATTTTTGAATGATTAGAAGCGTTAATCCAAGCAATCCCTAAACCAACTTTGACTTTAATTTTGAAGGTGTTATAATTGATAAAATTAGCCAAAATTCTGGATTTTAGCAGGAAAATACAGTACGATCTAGCTCCCGAAATTTCGGAAAAAATGTCGGGGACGATGGCGCTCGGAGTGCACACGGTCCTCGCAACTTTTTTCCAAATTTTCAGGGATGAAAGATATTGTGATTTTATTGCGGAATCCAAAGTTACAGCTGATTTGGAAATGTTTTGATCAATGAAATTGTCGGACAAAGGTTGAATCAAGAGGGTTTCAAAAATTAGGGTTTTAACACTTAACCAATTAATTTTCAAAATTAAAGCATAGATATGAATTGATAATTTGTAATAGAAGGGTAGATCTGAAACAAGCATTAACATTTAGACATTTCACAAGCTTAATTACTAAAAAGAAAATTTAGGGTTTTTATGCAATCACCTCTAAAATTTTTGCAAAAGATCAAACATGGAAATGTAATTAAAGAATCAAATTTCAGATCTAATCATGAATAATCAGAAAGGATGATTCACGTCGGGTTCACCAAAATGTAAAGCGGAAAATCGCGATCGAACCCTAGTTGCTCTCCCCTCTTCCAACTCCAAGGAGAGAGAAGGGAGATTCACTAGGGTTGATGGTTTTCACTTAGGGGAGAGACTTTACATTCAAAAGAGGGGTTGAAACCCACAAGATCCAATCCCACACAATGCAAGATTGGATGCTAAATGTGTTTCAAGGGTTATGACAGCAAGGCTACCCTCTTTTGTAAAGAATGTGCATAGAAGAATTAAGCTAGGAATGCATAGAAAGTGACAAAGATTCGCTTATAAACTGAGATAGGGATATAGGATGAAGCTGCGGACCTGGAATTAGCTGTAAAATGTCGATACGGCGCTGTCCTACAAATTTGAGTGAAAGTTGCCAGGACGATGGCGCCCGACGCCACGGTCCTCCGAAAAATCCGCGAAACGAAGGGGGATCTGTTCGTCTCTGCACAAGGATTCCAGATCTTCAATTTCAGTCGCGTACCTGCAACCTACACACAGAAAAGCGAAGACGATTGGGGGGTTAGGGATTAGGGGTTTGCCTTTAGGTCAAACCCCGGTTTTGGAATTAACCAAGAAATGAGCAATGTTGTAAATGTAAATGTCTGTAATGTAAAACAAGTACCAATACCTTGTTGTAAGGATGTTTGTATCCTTATGTGCGAAGGTATAGGTGTTGTATGTTGTATGTAGCATGTAGTATGTGATCTCCTCTTCAATGGTTGAATCCTTCTCTTGAATGCAACACTTAGCCTTGAATGGAGACTTGAAATGATCAATTGCTTGAAGGAATGCTTGAATGCTTGAATGCTTGAGTATAGTTTCCACGCTTTTGCACATATGACCTTCCTCTTTTTTATCAAATGAGAGAGAAAAATGTAGTTTATATACTTGTCATTTAGGGCTGATAGACTGATTTTCCCGACCTTAGGCCGACCAGGAAAGTTTATTTTCCAATTTGCAAACAAAAAGACCTGAAGTCCAAAAGAGACCGGGCCCAAAATAGGACCCAGGGACCAGGGCGCTGGGCGCCATGGTCCTGAGGGACCAGGGCACTGGGCGCCCTGGTCCTGAGGGACCAGGGCATTGGGCGCTCTGGTCCCACTTCCCGGGAAAGCAGGGTGCAAGGAGGTTCAGGCCAGGGTGCTTGAAAAATGCAGTTTTTGGTGTCATAATCAGGTTTCGAGGTCTCCATTCAGGTTGCGTGTTGCGTCGCCATCATGAAGACCGAAATGCAGTCGAAATTGCAAGTGTCACAATTTTAGGACGCTACATCAGCGTATGACCATGCAAAGTTGATTTGTCATTCCTTGAAGAAACTTATGAACTGTGACCTTTCGGACTCTGTCAATGATTTAGCCAAGAATATGTTGTGTGGAACCTCTTCCGTACCAATGTTTGTTTTGATAGTCTCCTCTACCAGCATGGATGACTTTTCCTCATACGAGGCTGGGAGAATGTCGAGCCTTCCATCTTTGGGTGCCTCAGAGAGGTTTTTGCCCTCAGATACGTCCTTTCTTTTTACTTTTTTGGGATCAGATAGCGCCAGAGTGTGGTTTTCGCCATAAGACCCTTGATTTGTTCCTATTTTCACATTTTTGCGACTGGAAGGTCCGACACCCTCACCAAAATATGCCATGTTGTTGAGTTCTATAGTGTACCCTGCTTTATGGTCCCCAGGGGGAAGATCATCTCGTATGCCAAGATAGTCAATAATAGCTTCATCATTTTGGAAGGTGTCAAATTGTGTTGGTCCTTCATGATCCCAGTCAATGAGTTGGTGGTGAATAAGGGGAAGGCCTTGAATGTTTTCGGAGTTTGCGGGGTTAAGAGTGAAGATGTGGTTATATTCAGGTATGTCAAGGTAATTATCGAGGTCATCGATGGCACTCTCCTCATCAATTTCGATCGCAAGCGAATCCAAATTGTCATCACCAGTAGCGCATTCTGGGACAGGTGTTCTCATCCTATGTGATTTCGACCTAGAACCTTGAGATGAAGATTGTGCGGAATCCTCATGGTTTGTTTCTTGACCAACTCTGAACTTTTTATAAAATTCCTCTTCTTCTATGGGTTCATCTGGCTCTCTGAATATCTCGGTGAGCTCATAGTCACTGGAGGATTTGTCTGAACCCCATTCCCATTCGTTGGAGTCTGTGGAATAGCGATCCTCTTGTTGAATTTTGGCAACTTTAATTTGTGATGCCTTTTCTATCCTTTTAGTGTGGATCTTGGAAGTCAGAAAACCAAGTCCCTTCGAGTGTTCCCTTTTTATAGTCAATTTAGGTTGTAAGGGCTCCATAACGCCTTCTTTTCGTAACCCAAGAGGGCTTTTTCCATCATACTCGAATTTTTATAGAATCTTGAAGCCTTTGCCATATTTCTCACAGGGTATATTGATCTGATCTTGTGTATCATCTTCAATGTCTTTGTATAGCATTTTGTATAAACCTTCCTCCTCCAGTTCGCCCCATCTTTGAAAGGTATTGGGATCCCATTTGAATACTATGATGGATATTTGCTTGTTAGGATGTGGCCTTCCATATTCTTTTGGAGAGCTCATGACTTGTCGTAAGTACATGGTCTGATTTAAAGTGTATTCTCCCATGCCTTTGTCCTGAAATTTGCCTTTAAGTTCACCCTGTTTTGATGTCGAAGGTTTCAATGACTCAAGGTCAATGTATGCCGAAGAAGGAACAGCTTCATGATGGTCTCAATATGTGATCTCAAGTTATTGCAATATATGAACGGATTAGGATCGCCGTTAACTGTTACCTCGACTCCGTTGTGAGGAAACTTAATGCATTGGTGATATGTCGATGGGACTGCCCTCATTTCATGAATCCAAGGACGTCCTAGCAATATATTATAAGTGAGATCTAAATCCAGGACTTAACAAACCACATCCTTTGTAACTGGCCCAATTCTTAGAGGTAAGGTGACCGTGCCCTTGGATGAGCATTCTTCATCGTCATATGCCTTGATGGTGATTTGATTTTTTGAATTCATAGCTTTATCGGAATATCCCAATTGTTTGATGGTGCTCAATGTACAAATGTTTAGACCAGCTCCTCCATCTATCAGGACTCGCTTTATTCGATGTTTGTGTATGAAGGCTTCAACATGTAGTGGTGCATTATGTGGTTGACTTACGGAGGCATCATCGGCTTCTGTGAATGTAAGGGAATGTGGAATGGAAAGGTATCCCACCATGGCTTGAAACTGGTCCACGTTCAGATCAGTAGGAACGGCGGTGTCTCTCAAGATTTTGTCAAGAATAGCTTTATGAGCGGGGAATATACGTAGGAGTTCAAGGATGGAGATGAGCGCGGGTGTCTTCCCTAACTGTTCTACAAGGTCATATTCAGGTTTGGTTGATGAAGAAGCGGTATTTTTAGTGGAGGCACCTGGCAAAGTAATTTTACCTCGATGAGTTGTAACATGACATTCAGAGGTAGGTTCGGAAGAAGATCCAACACCTCTTAGGACAATCTTGGGTCGCTGGGTAAAACCCTCATGAGTTTTGTCCTTGATGATAATAGTAGAGACATGATTGTCCATCGAGATGTGATTGATAGTTGAATCATAGTTATAAGGTGCTCTAGTATAGTTGGCTTGATCATCTATGACTTTAGCTTTTCCCTTGTCGTGCTTTGGGAATGGTTCCTTAAACATCTCATGTTCTTGATTGGATGAGTGTCCCTCAATCTCAATTTCACCTCTATCAATGAGATCTTGCACAATATTCTTCAGTCGATGACAATTTCCTGTCTTATGACCCTTGCTCTTATGAAATTCACAATACTCATCATCATTCCACCAATTTGGTTTGACCTTTGGTTCATATGGAGGAAAATCTGGAACTGTGATCACTTTGTTTGCCACAAGCTTTTTGAAGACTGATTCAAGTGGTTCTCCCAATGGAGTGTACTTCCTTCGTGATCTAGAAGTTGTTTGAGTATTCACTTGATTGTTTGTAGAACTTGATCCTAAAAAGATGAATTTGGGTCACACTGTATTGGCATCAACAACACCATCATTGACTGTGTTTTTGTTTTTATTCCAAAATCTTGGCTTATCTTTTCCTTTAAAGTCATCTTTGTTTTCCTTGAATATTTTAATGACTCCTTGTTCAATTAGGACCTTTTCTGTCACTAAGCCCTTTTCAATGACATCCTTGAAGGTGGACAAACAAGCTTTTCTTAGATCATAGCCAATGTCTTTGTTAACATTTTGGGTGAACATTTCTACCATTTGTTTTTGTGAAATTTCACAAGAGCATCTGCTGGCTAGATTTCTCCATCTTTGTAAAAATGATGCAAAAGATTCTCCCTCTTTTTGCTTGGTGTTGCACAAAGTAGTGACTGATATGTCTGTCTCTATGTTGTAGGAGAAATGTTGAATAAATGCCTCTACTAAGTCACCCCATGACTTAATACCAGGTGGGAGTTGGGAGAACCATTCCATAGCTTGATCACCTAAGCTTTGTGGGAATAATCTCATCAAATATGTCTCTTCTGAAGCTACTTCAATGCAAGCTGTGAAAAACTGTCTTATGTGTGCCTTAGGATCCCCTTTTCCTCTATACTTATCAAATTTAGGCGTCACAAAGTGTGTAGGAAATGGAGGCATTGGAATGCTCTTGTCGAATGGATAAGGACATATGTCTCTCATTGTGTATGTTGGCTTCAGTGTATTTATGTCCTCCATTTTCTTTTGTAAGTCCCTTATTTGTTGCTCCAAATTGCTCTTAGGTGGAGATCGACTTCTTGGACCATACCCCATGCTTGAGGCACCAATTGGAGGAGGAGCATATTGCATATATGGATGATATTGATCATACACATGTTCATATGGAGGAGGTTTATATTGATGCGGCATATATGGAGCACTTGGTATAGATTCATGTTGAGGAACACCATATTTATTTTGTGCGTGTATGACATACTCTACAGGTATGTCATGTTCTATTGTGTTGCCCCCAAATTTGACACGGGGTTCCCTTGTGTCCAAATTTTGAGCATGCCTTTGAATATCCAATTGTTTTGGTTGATCCATAGCTTGAGCATATCTATCTGCATAAGACTTCCATGTTGGTCTGCGAAGGTGAGTATTAAATACTTGACCATGTGTATGTGGGACCTCTGGTTTTTGAAGCAAAGCTGATGGTGATTCAGGTACCATATGTGGTCCTCTATTTCCTCCACTATTAGGTCTCCTTTGATCCATGTTGGAGTGAGTTTGTTGCAAAGGTCGATTTTCCATAATTTGAGACACGTCAAAATCATGAGGTATCTTGGCTCCACTTTGTGCCATCATGTGTAAGAAATATTGTCTATCCCTCCTCATCATTTCCTCAACCAATCGATTGAAATGGGGATTCATAATGGATTCTTCCACATCTGCTAAATGTATTGAAAAGTTGTCCACATTGTCATTGTGTGTAGCATTGTTGTTTGTAGTGTCCATGTTCTCAACATTTGGAGTGTTTCTATAGACATCCATGTCAGGCAATGTAGTGTGCTCAGGATTGAAAAAGATATCATTGTCATACTCATAAGAACTCATGTTTGCGGACTCTTGAGCCTCTTTAGTTTCTCTCCTAGATTTTTGAAGATGAGTTTCAACCATGAACTAGGTATTGACCAAAATGTGTAAGACTACATGAAAATGGAAAGAGTATGGAAGACTAAGAGTTGGATGGAATGTAAATGAATCTGAAATGTACTTGCAAATGTCCAAAGTGTAAGACCAAGTATGTATGTAGTAGAGTAGGTGTGACTTCCAAAGAGAGGATAGTTTCTCTTGATGAGGAAAGCTGACCTTGACCCTAAGGAAGACAAAATGAGACCCAAAGGTAAGAAACCTTGATGAGGGACCACTTAGCAAAGTGTTGTTGTATGTAGTGTGTTGACAAAGTATGATGAGGACAAGCAAGTGACCTTTTGACTCAAGTTTAGACAAGTATGAATGTAAACTGAGATGTGAAGCAATGATGGACTATGTGAGACCCAAAGACAAGTTTAATGCTAGATGAAACCTGAAGAAACAACCTAGGAAGCTCAAGAATTCCGAAACTGATTTCTTTTGTTTGCTGGACTGTGAAATTTTTTTTTGCAATTCTGGACACAGACGCACCTGTATACTTCACAAACGGGATTCCCAGACACATACGTGTCTCTGTTCGACACAGACGCTGCTAGACACACAGACGCGATTATGCCCTTCACAGACGTGTTTAAATTGCACAGACGTGTTTCTGTAAACTTTGCGCAATTTTTTTTTTTCAATCTGTGAAGTCATTTTGTTGTGACCAACTCTGACTGTTTGACTGTTTTTCATGACAAGAGGACACAATGTTGATGAGGACTCAATGTTTGCAAGTGTTTAGACTCCAAAATGACTCCAAGAAAAGTGTGTTGTTTGATGTAAAATTGTTTTGCATACACTTGAAGACACAAAAGACACAATGTTTTGCTGTTTGGTTTTTTGAATGTTTGAATGTTTAACATAAGTCAAGCACAATTCTTATGGCTGGCCAAGACAATAGTTGTTGATCCCACATAGGGTTTTACCCCCGAGGCTACGCTATTCAGAGCGGATACTTAGATTCTTGACCTCACTGACTCCACCCTCGGCACTCACTTCTCGGGTCAGCCAAGCATCAGTC
The DNA here is from genome assembly GCF_030272615.1 of Cryptomeria japonica. Taxonomy (NCBI): domain Eukaryota; kingdom Viridiplantae; phylum Streptophyta; class Pinopsida; order Cupressales; family Cupressaceae; genus Cryptomeria; species Cryptomeria japonica. Next base: position 237,739,802 of record NC_081405.1, read on the forward strand.
CCCATGAAAACTCTCCATGGCGAACTTTGTATCTCTACTAAGAACTGTATGTGTGTGGGCCGCTACCAGAGGTCCGACCTCCTGCCCCAACAACTAGAAGGATTTGGACTTCTAAAACAAAAAGGTGCTAGTAAGGGCATCCGCTCGTGTGGCCATACATGCGGCACTTTCAGCTCTATAAATATAGAAGGCTCCTAGCCGGTAGGGGTTACGCCCTACAAATGATCAAATAAATTTGATCAAACGGGTTTATGGGGAGACATAGTGTCGGTATGAACTAATCAGCACACGTTATTCATAGTTTTCACCATGAATACATTTGATTATAGTGGTTTGAAAGAGGTGGGTTTTTCTCGCCACCACTTGGGTCGTTCTCTTCTCACTAGTAGTCCTAATGACCACACGGGAAGACAGGCCCTCTAAAGATTAAACAAAAAGAGCCTATTGCTCAAGACACAAAAGACAATGATTCAATTTTAGTGCACCAATGGAAGTGTTTGCTAGTCTATGAAAACAAGGCACACAATAAAAATCAAAAACTCTTGCCAAGGACCTGCAACAAAGAGTTGTTAGTAGTTTGGGTTGTTTGAAATAATCACCCCTTCCTGCAAACACACAAGTTAGGTAAATTTTTAAAACCCAAAAGACTTTGTGAAATAGGGGCCTTCAACAAGATGTTTTGCTCCCAAGACAAGCTGCACCAATTTTGTTAGCTAGATCTGAAAGTGTTAGTGCAAAATAAACTAGATCTGAAACCCTAAGTGCAAAATTCAAAAAACTGAATCAATGAAAACTTCAAAATTTTGAAACAGGAGATACACAGACGCTGTTACCCTTAACGCAGATGCGTTTGGATAACACAGACGCGGTTCTGTGATGCACAAACGCGATTAAAAACCACAGACGCGCCTTCCAGCCACAGACGCGGATAGAAATGACACAGACGCGTTTCTGCAACACAGACGCTCTTTTCTGAAACCTGCATAGACGCGATTCTAGATTCTACAGACGCGCCAGAAAATAAAAAACGCGATCCGAAAGTGTGCAGACGCGGAAAAACCTAAAATGCTGTCGAAAATGTCCGACTTGCAACTTCAAAAATGCAAAATCTGCAACAAGAAGGTTAAATGCAAAGGGACAAGAGTCCCACCGGGCGTGCCAAAATGTTTATGGTGAAAATGGATAATAATAATAACAATATTGAAAGGCTAAATGAATTCAACCACCAAACCCTAGCCTAACAACAACAAAGATCCACCATAACATATGAAGATTACCTAAGACAATGTAAATAAAACAAAATCACAAAGATTATACCATCACATGTCCAATAGGGTTTTGATCTCCATTCTTCCTATCTCCATTGATCTTGCTTGATATATTTGCTCTCAGATTTTATGTGCACAAGAGCTCAACAAAGAACGGAATGTGGTTGCAAGTAGGATCGTAGTGTAGCCGAGTCCTCAAGATTGTCGATTAGGTCATTAGGGTTTGATAATGAAGGAGGCATCTCCTTAAATAGAAGACACCATAAGAAATGGAGGGATAAGATTGAGAGGTGTAAAAAGGAGGTCGGCTAGGATTAGAGGGTAGGTAGAAGAAATAATAAAATAATAAAAGAGGTAGGTAGTGTAGGAATTAAGAGATGAATGACATGTGTCATGTGTAGAAAAAGCTAATGAATTAATTAAATAGATAAAGATTTATTTAATTAATAGAAGAAATGGGATCAATTAAATAAATAAGATATTTATTTAATTTAGGAAAAGGATAATTTAAATAAATAAATGTATTTATTTAAATGAGAAATAAGGCTAGAAGAGGATAAATGAATTAATTAAATAAATAAAGATTTATTTAATTAACAGAAGAATTAGGCTTAGATAATTAAATAAATAAATATTTATTTAATTATACATGACAATTTTGAGTGTCTACAATATTTATTCTAGATTTATGTGAACAAAGCTAGATAGGCTTGTGTTTGTGGAAAGTTACCTTCCAAGACGGATAGAGAGAATAGTTTGTTTTTTCCAAACTATCTTTTATTGATATGCATAGCATTATACTTGGCCGAGTAACTTATTGACCATTGAAACAGATGGATTTGTTTATGCTCTCTACCACATCCTTGATTGATCTTGCTTGTTTCTTAATGGAATTAGAAAAATGAAAATGCATGTATCATCTAGGCACGCACCAAATTCCATCATGTCTTTCGAATTCTTTCGCTAAGCAATTTGTGCAAGGTCAGGTATTCTTGATTGACTAAGAATTTCGGGGAAGTGAAAGCTTCAAGGTTGGGTGGAAAAAGAACCTAAATCTTGTTCTCGTCTTCATGCTAAAGATTTCATTGAAGATAGCATGGGTTACAGATCAAAGGACGCATCTCACCCTTTACTTTGTATTATTTTGTTATTGAACTTATGGCAACTTGAAATGCCTAAGTATAGTATGATTGAGATACTACTTGTATCAATTTATTGAATGAAGAATCTTTATCTTCTATAGAAATTTTGTTTTTATTACGATATAAATGGAATGATCAAATGAAGCTATGGAAGTAAAAGTGGAATGAAATAGACTTATTAAAGAAATTATGAGTTTATTTAAGAATAAAGAGTATTTCAGCTATTATTGAAATTAGCATGATTTACGTCATTACATTAATTCAAATTAAAATTACAATGATAATCCCACTTCAAAGATTTACAAAAGAACATATTAACACCCCATGTATTCCAATAGAGATAAACACCGTACCCTAACACCTTGTAAGATGAGGGAATTCATTGACACATGCTTCACTTCATACAACCATTACTTTTGTCATCCGTGAGATTTGTAAGGGGCTGCTGTCTCAGGGAGATCAGTAGGCTTCTGGGGTTGTAAGTCCCTTGTTATTCTCAGCAGGTGGAAGTTGTGGTGATTGACAAAGGGTTAATGCCAAGCTACAGTTGTGTGAGAATTGGACGAAAAACTTATATATGGGGGTCGGTTGAAAGAATAGCCGAGTGCCAGGAGTGCACCAAGGTGGTCTGCGGTAGACACCTCCTCCTAGGGGTGAAGAAGAGTAACCCTGCCCTCTAGTCTCAGGGAGATAGAGGTCCTACATGGACATTAGGGGTGAAGTAGAGTAACCCCGCCTTATCATTGGATGGTGAGGTTTACTGGTGGATGCATTCTCATGGTCCCTATCTCAGTGAAGCGGAGTAACTGAGCCAATGTTGGGGATGACTCCCGGGGAGTTATCTACGACCCGAGGACTAGGGAAGTGGAGTACCTAGGCTCTTGCGAGAAGGATGATCGTGCAATGGATTGTCCCAGTTGGGGAAATGGAGTACCCAAGATCTTGTAAGGGGGATGGCCGTGCAATGGGCTATCTATATCGGAATGTTGGAGCTTGAGAGTTGGGCAAGCTATGTGGGTTGAGTTGCAGAGCTGGAAGTCCATGTGTCTTGTGGAACAAGTGGGGTGATGTGCCGGGCATGCACCTAGGTTACCTGATGTGGGATTTGCATAGAGGTCCGGGATCTCAAGGCCCTAGAGTGGGGGTCAAATGTGGCAGTAGGGACTGGGTTCCGAAAGTGTGCTCATGTGGAGTCGAGCCATGAGGCGAGTCCAAGAGGGTGACAAAGATGGATGAGTTGCATGACCGAAAAGAGGACATGGTCCGTAGGCGAGTTGTTCTGGGAGCACAGCTGAGTTGAAGGTGAGTTCAGCGACCAAGGATATTGGTGTGGATCATGGAGCGAAGAGCTTGGTGCCCAAGTAGGAGTGCAAGGTGTTTTGTCAGTCTGAGAGACTTAGACTGAGTGTTTGCATGGAGCTAGTTATTGTGCATAGGATGTACAGGGAACCGGGTTCACCAGTGAAGCCATGTAGGCATAGGCCAGGGGCCCAAAGCAGTGTGACTTGGAGTCCTCATTCAGGAAGAGGTTCTGAGTGGTGTACTGGGTAAGCCGTCGCAGGCTCGGGAGAGAGTCAGTGGTGCACCAGATTGAGTTCCGAAGGAGACAGGGTCTTCATGGATCAGGAGTCTATATGAGAAGCTATCACCAGGGGTGAGGTGCAGTGGTATATGTGCTGGTGTTTCAAGAGTGGACGTTGATCTAGGGGCAGGAACTTGTAATCAGATGCTTGGGGAAGTATTCGGGGTAGTGACCAACGACAAAGTTGGAATTGTTTGTAGATCGAGCCAGGGGCCGTCTCTTCATAACAATAAAGCTATCTATTGCCCTAGTGTTGTGTTCATTGTGTGGAGATGGACAAACAGGAAGCTAGCTCAGGGAGTCTAGTCGTCCCATGAGATATGTTTGGTGCTTGAGGGTTCAGAGGAGCTGAGGGAGGCCAACATGGGGTGCCAGTGCTGTGGGAGTACTGGGCATGCTCAGAGAGTGTGCAGAGTTGGATCCAGAGGACTTAAGGAGTTCCGGATGGGTCAATGTTAGTAGTCAGGGTCTTATGGGGGACTCAAGAAGACGAAGGCATCGAGGAGACCTATAAGCTTGTACCAGGGGTGCAAGGATGGTGCGACAAGACAGTGCTAGAGTAGAGTCAGGGACTTGAAGGGAGTGCTAGGAGCATCAGGATGAAAGAAACCCGTGAGAGGGTTGGCATGCACTTCTATTCCGCATGGGTGTGTGTTAATGTGGTCAGGTGGTGGACACTTGAAAAGGTATGGCGTAGTCTGGAAACAAGAAAGGACTTGTCCGCAATGGAAGTCGTGAGTAAGGTTTGCCAGTGCCGCATGAGGTTTGACCTCCTTTGGAAGGAAAAAGCTTGTTTGGGCAGCAGGCCGGTCTAGCCCCGTGACAAGATTCTGCTTAGTAAGATGAGGGAATTCATTGACACAAGCTTCACTTTATACAATCATTACTTTTGTCATCCGTGAGATTCTGCTTCTATGCAAAAAGAGATATCCATCAAAGTCTCAACTCTTGACTAGCTTTCCTAGAAGAATATGGATAACTTAATGTGAAGGTGAGCACGTGCTGGCTTGAGTTCGTCTAATTCACTCTCGTGCTGAAAGGGCTTCAAGCATCGTAGAAACATAAAAAATATACAATTAAGTGTACAGAAAATAAGATGACAACAATTCGAACATAAAAAAAGTACTACAGATTGATCTAAAATAATTCTTAAAAGCATGATAAAAGCATACAGTAAAATTTAGAAACCATTATAATGCCCAAGCGTGTGTGTTGTTTATATCCTAGGAGTGTTTCTATTGTTACACTCATGTTTTCTTTCCGCTTTTCGATTGCATTTCTATGTTTTCTTTTCGGCTAGGCCGTTGTACTCAAGATTTCAAAGTCTCTTTGGTTCAATGGACTACTGTTCCATTGGCTGTCATAATTTCATGAGCTGCTTACTCATGGAATCTTCATCTCTAATCAAAGAAAGATAATTCATAAATTGAGGTTTCCATTCCATATGCTTAGTAGTTTCTACGCAGGCTAAACTGGATAGTTTAATCTTTATTAATATGGAAGCAATAAGAACAAAGAGAAGACTTTCATAAAACAGATTGATTTATTCAGATAGAGAAATCCAGGCGTTTGATTAACTGGTTGATGTATTTTTCTTCCCATCCGCTGTCGCCAAACATGCTCTCTCTCATTTCACTCATTCTCGATTTTACACTTGTTCTCTCCTCGCACTCGTCCTTCACCACTTTGAGCACGGCAGTTCGAATGTGATCCTCGGTAAAACTGCCGTCCTCTTCTCTTTCGACTTCCAATCCTAACTTAAGTTCCCCTCCAACAAGCCTAGCGTTAAGACCCTGATCAACATTCATGGGCAGAAGCACAAGCTTCACTCCAAACTTCACTGCCTCTACCACAGAGCTCCACCCCGAGTGGCTCAGAAACACACCCACCGATGGGTGCGCAAGAATCTGCAGCTGCGGGGCCCACTCGCTATAAACAAGCCCTCGATCTCCAGTTCGAGACTCAAAGCCCTCGGGTAGTATGCTCGATAGGCTACATTCCTCCTTGGAAAAATGAGGGAAGCGGAGCACCCAAAGAAACGGCAGGCCCGTTGCCTCCAAACCACGTGCCAGAGCTCCGATCTGCTCTTTCGAGAGAAAGCATTCGCTCCCAAACGATACATACACTACAGAAGAAGTTGGCTTCTTGTCCAACCATCTCAGACAGAAAGATTCCTTTTCCGAAAGATTCTTCTGGGGAAGATCGGGAGGTAGAGGACCCACAGGGACTACAGCCTTTCCGATTGCTCTCTCCAAATATTGTATAAATTTGTCTTCCATTTCTAAGCACGATCTGATTATAATAAATGAACATCCATGCACTGATTTAAAGAAGCGCTGCATGACTGAGATCTGTCCGTTACTCTCTTTGAAAACACCGACAACATACCGAGCTTCGAAAGGCCGCCAAAGAATTTGAGTAGATGGGTAATCAGGAGGCGGCACGGTCAAGTCCTTCACGGTGGTTTCGTCTTCCTTGTCTCTGCTGGGATGCAGCAAGTAACTAGACGTTGCAGCGTTAAAAATAAGGAAGAAAATTGCCGGAATACCAAACTTGGCAGCAACAGTTGCAGCCCAATATTGTGAAAAGTCGTGGACAACGTAATCAGGTAAGAGCCACTGTAAGAGCTCCTCAAACGGCTTCTCCAGACCGTCGAGCGCCGTCTTCAAGACGCCTTCCATTTCGTTGGGGACGTCGGCGGTGCTCTCTGCGCCTGCCGGCAGCCCCTCCACCGACGGCAATGGCAGTTCCACCAAATCGATCTTCCAAATCTTGTCTAACAATAATGGCCTAATTTTTGCAGTATTACGCGGAGTAGACAGGAAGGTTACTTTCAGTCCATGATTAGCAAGTCTTTTGGAAAGCTCGACGAATGGCCCTATGTGGCCCTGTGCGAGCCAGGGAAACATAAGCACATGAAGCTGTTTCTTGCTTTCTGCTCCCATTGTTGACATCATCTGCAACAGGAACTAAATTTGTACAAATCGCCTGTGATTATTTTAGTGAACCCTAAGATTTTCATAGCGAATAAAATCAGATTCGTTATCGATGAAAGTCTCCATTTCACACGGACCGATGGTTACAAATTACAATGAATTTCACATGGGAGCATTAAAAAATTTAAATTCGAAGCAGTATCTTGTTGTTACAGATGAAGTTTCAATTTTCAATTCTGCATGCCTTATCACGTCCACTGCATTTATATTATTCTAATTATTTCCAAAATAATTAAACCTGTAGAAAGCTCCTGTAACCGTCATGTATGCTGTCATCGACCGCAACACTGGATGCCTGCTAAACAACACATATCATCGAAATGGACTATAGTTTTTGCGACGGGTGTTATCTAAACCCATCACAATCGTTTGCTAGCACGCATTTCAATTCATATGCTCTGTGCAATGCACGTTAAGCAATATACGTTTTAAAATGGCCCTTTACTACAAATTTTATAATCAAATTCAATAAAAAAAACATTAATAATCAATCCATGTGGATACTTCTTATGATGAACAACTATCCATGTGGATCCATTATTATATTCAAAACAACATTGACCCATAGGAAAAGGCGGGTCAGTAGAAACAGAGGAAACAACAATATTAAGTATAGCAACAATACCAATAGAAGCAATAGTACAATTATTAACAGAATCAACTACAAAGACGGTATACCCAACATCACTCATTTTATCATCAAAAAAATATTTGGACTAGCAAACAAATCCTGTAGGAAAATTAGTAGTAAGATGGATAGTGGTAGAAGAAACTAGAAAAAAATATTGTCCCAATCCACTAACAACTTAGCAGAACTAGGAGGAGAAGAAATAGGAGGGAGTGGTTCTAAAATTTTATTTCAGTTTGTACAAATGGGTCCCATTTCATTTACCCCCACCACCACCCATTTCATTTCCCCCCGCCACCATTTTGCTAGGTATGCATTTGTTGATTACTCAATTTTGTTGACGGTTGGTACTAATTTCTAGAAACAATTTTTTTAGTATGTAATTTCCCTTATTCATAGGTGTTCTCAAGAAGGAATTTGTGAAAGGGGTGTAAGGAAGCTATAAAATATCACTTTTTCATATTTAATAATTATAGGAAAGAGATACTAAAAGTGCATTGATATATCTGATTTTTTAAAAAGTAATAGTATAGTTTAGTGAGAAGACTATTGAGCAGTGAAGGAAAACAATGCATACATTAAAAATCGTGAAGAAAAAAGAAAGAGAGCTATGAGAAAAGATTTTAAATAGACAATTGAATGCAAAGATCTAGCAAGTGGCAATGCGTAAATAGGCATAAGGTATGGAGTTTAGGGAAAATGATTAATGGTTCTGGTAGGTGTAAAAACTTCATATCTAACATAAATTAAGTGAACAAATTTGTAGTGTTCAATATTGGCATGGTTTGGAAACAAGGATTTATAGGTAATTTTTTTAATTAAGTGTGTTTTTTTAATGTCATGAGTGGTTTCATAGAAGTTTTAGTTCAGAGACCTATTTTATTAGAGTTGAAGGCTTTAATATTTGTAAAGTTGTCTGTAAGTATCTATTATTTTGTTTGGTTGTTAGAGGTTGAATCTTCATGTGAGATTCTCTTTTGGAGAAAGGGAAAATAGTGGAAGGTCTATTTTATTAAAATTTAAATTACACATGATAAGTTTAATATGATTTTATTTTGGAGTTACAAGTCTTTATTGCGTTAAAAGGTGTATTTTTGGTTGAATCCAACACCTTGTCAAATTTATTTATTATTACGGTCACACATATTTCTTGTTTCTTTGAGGCTATCTATGCTACATCTAGTAGGTGTTTCAATGCTCTTAGAAACCAATATGCTATTTCTAATGGATAGAGTGTAAAGATAGTTAGTTGGATGTTGGAGCACATCTAGCATCTTAGGCTAGCTTCTCACTCAAGGATAGTTCATTTAACATGAGAAGCACCTTTTTCTATTTGTATCTCATTAAGGAGCTATCATCTTGAGCTAGATTTGTTGAGTTATTTTGTATACCAAAGGAAGTATTGCTTCCACAACACTAGAGGAGGGATATCGGAACAATTAAAGGTGTCAAAGTAGATTCATTCTCTCATTTGTTACATTGAGTGGGGATGTGACAATCGCAAGGGAAATGCAAACTTGGAGATGAAATATGTTCTCTCATTGTGGAAGGAAGATGGAGACACTTTTATGTTCTCTCATGTTGTGTTGAGGTTTGTAGATTCAAGAGTCAGGAGATCAATTGATGGAGGAGGTTTGTAGGTTCAAGAGTCAAGAGATCAACTGATGGAGTCAATATAGTGCTTCCTAAGTGAGTGAGAAGAATTGGTGAGTGTGCTTCATCAAAGTCTCTAGGGTTGAATTCAACTCTTGCAATGTTCCAATATTTTCAAATTAAGATGATAAGGTGGAATGTTGGGTTATTACATTAATTAGATAATTTATAATAGAAGCTAGCTTTTAGTTCAATGAATAAATAATTTTTTGTAGAGAAATAATATTCTTTTTTGTTGGGATTTGTTTTGGTAAGGAAATTTGGGGAAGTTTGGTATGCAAAAATAAGGCTATTAAGACAATGCATTTGAATGTAAAATCATCCTAATAAAATCAATCATATTATATTTTATGTTTCTAGTAACAATAGAGTAATCTACACATGGGTTATTCACTCATCATTACATTTAAATATGGATAAAAAGGGAGAGGACCTTTATCCTTCACTTGATTTGTTAAAAATAAATTATTGAAATGTATAACCTTGTAATTTTAAATATTTTCAATTAATAAAAGAATTTTTATATAAAATTTATAATAGAAAAAAATATTTTTAATTTAGAAATTTTAGTCTAATTATACACTAATATCTAATTGAAAAAGTATAGTTATTCCGAACTATAATGTTACAACAAATACCTATTATGAAGATATTATTAAAAATGCATAGCATAATTGTTACATTTAATCAAAAGTAAGTATGTTATCAAAATACTTTTGTTCTTCTTCTTTGTATAATTTATACATTGAATGATTATAACACTTTGGTGTCTCTCCATGGAGTATTGTTTATTTCTTGGTAGTGTTTCTCCTGTTACGATCATGTTATCTTTTCACTTGTATGCTAAAATTTGGACTGCAATTATATGTTTTGTTTTCTCCAATACCATTGTGCTCAAGATTCCATTCTCTCTTTGGTTTTATGGACTACTGTTTCTATGGGTTGTCTTCATTTCATGAGCTGCTATACTCATATGGAGTCTTCTACTACTATAACCTTGTCTTCCTCGTGAGCTATGATTTTATGACTTAATGCAGCATTAGAAAATAACGGTTGTAAGGAAGAAGTAAATAAGGAAAGATAATAAATAAATTGAGTTTTGGATATCAAGTATCGAGTATTTTTTACATCAGTTAAATTCGATAAAAAAAAAATTGATCTTTATTAGTATGGAAGCAATAAGAAAGCCTATAATTTGACAGTCTATATGGTCATTTGTTCACTTTTAGACTATGTATGACAACTTAAAAAGTTAGTGGATCATATGTATTGACATTTTATTTATTTGTAAAACTGTATATATGACACTTCGAATTATTAATAAACCGTAAAAAGTTATAATAGGTAATATAAAGTATATAATATTGGTATATACTATTTTAGAATGCTTATTATAAAAATATAAATTTAATTAATTTTTTTTAAAATGGTAAGATATAATTGTTTCTAATTTTATAATATTTTGATATGAATTTCTCAAAATAATATCTATTTTATTATATGAATTTAGAAACTTAGTCAATTTATTTTTTAAATATTTTTAATAAGATTGTCTTAAATATCAATTTAGAAACTTATCATAATTGAAATAATAGAATATATTTGTTTCTATTTTTTAAAATATTTTAATATGAATTTTTAGAATAGTTTCTATTTTTATTATAAACAAAAATTTTGGGTATTAGTAAATTTAAAATTTCTGCATGTATTACTAATTTATCATTGTTTTCTACATTTTCACATTCTTGTTATCTATATAAGATATCAATATGTGATACGAATAATGAAAAAATGGAGATTTTTTATTTTTTTAAAGAACAATTTATACATTTTACAAAAGTTTTAATCTTTGCTTGTTCATATGTGAAGCTTAATGTATATACTTTGTAGTTCATACAAGAATGAACTAATTCTTGTTATTTATCAATAAAAATATATGTTTGCAATTTTACTTTGTTGAGAGAAGATAATATATTTAATACTTTGTCTAAAACATCAGAATTTAACTTCTTTTATATGTCAATAACCTTGCTTTCATTTGTTTATACAACGTACACCTTTCTAATATAACTTTCCTATCTCTTTGACTATTAATATTTTTCTTAAAACGTCAAATAAAAGACATTGCAATGACCAAACCGTTATAAAAAAAATTCATATGACAACCAAAGGTGACCGTCAAATTCAAGGCCCTGCAATAACAAAAGAGAAGAGTTTCATAAAACGAAACGATTTTTTCGGTGAGAAAAATCGAGGCGTTTGATTAACTGGTTGATGTATTTTTCTTCGCATCCGCTGTCGCCAAATATGCTTTCTCTCATTTGACTGATTCTCGATTTCACACTTGTTCCCTCCTCACAGTCTTCCTTCACGACCTTAAGCACGGCCGTTCGAATATGATCGTTAGTGAAACTTCCATCCTCTTCTCTTTCGACTTCCAAACCCAGCTTTAGTTCGTCTCCCACAAGCCTGGCGTTAAGACCCTGGTCCGCATTCATGGGCAGAAGAACAAGTTTCACTCCCAACTTCACTGCTTCCACCACTGAGCTCCACCCAGAGTGGCTCAGAAACACACCCACCGATGGGTGTGCAAGAATCTGCAGCTGCGGGGCCCACTCACTGTAAACAAGCCCTCGATCGCGCGTTCGAGACTCAAAGCCCGCGGGTAGTAAGCCCGAAACGCTGCATTCCTCCTTGGAAAAACGAGGGAAGCGGAGCACCCAAAGAAACGGCAGGCCCGTCCCCTCCAAACCACGTGCCAGAGCACCGATCTGCTCTTTCGACAGAAAGCATTCACTCCCAAACGATGCATACACCACAGAAGAAGCCGGCTGCTTGTCCAACCATCTCAGACAGAACGATTCATTTTCCGAAAGGTTGTTCTTTGGAAGATCAGGTGGCAGAGGACCCACAGGAACCACGGCCTTTCCGATGGCTCTCTCGAGATATAGTAGAAACTTTTCTTCCATTTCTAAGCACGATCTGATGATTATAAAGGAGCATCCATTGACTGATTTAAAGGCGCGCCGCATGACTGAGATGTGTCCGTTACTCTCTTTGAAAACAGGCGCAATATACCGAGCTTCGAAGGGCCGCCAAGCAACTTGAGTAGATGGGAAATCAGGCGGCGCCACGATCAAGTCCTCCACGGTGGTTTCGTCTTCCTTGTCTCTGCTAGGATGCAGCACGTAACTAGACATCGCAGCGTTAAAAATGAGGAAGAAAATTGCCGGAATACCAAACTTGGCAGCAACAGTTGCAGCCCAGTACTGTGAAAAGTCGTGGACAATATAATCAGGTAAGAGACACTGTAAGAGCTTCCCAAATGGCTTCTCCAGGCCGTCCAGCGCCGACTTCAAGACGGCTTCCATTTCATTGGGTACATCGGCAGTGCTTTCTACACCTGCCGGCAGCCCCTCCACCGACGGCAATGGAAGTTCCACCAGATCGATCTTCCAACATTCGTCTAACAATAACGCCCTAATTTTTGCAATATTACGCGGGGTGGAGAGGAAGGTGACTTTGATTCCATGATTAGCAAGCCTTTTGGAAAGCTCGAAGAAAGGGCCGATGTGGCCTTGTGCGAGCCAGGGAAACATAAGCACATGAATCTGATCTTTCACTGCTGCTCCCATTATTAATTAGTTGACATCATCTACAACAACAACTAAATTTATACAAATTGCCTGTAATTATTTTAATGAACCCTAAGATTTTCATAGCGAGTAAAATCTATTCGTTATCAATGAAAATCTCGATTTCACATGGACCGGTGGTTACAAATTACAATGAATTTCACATGAAAAGCTTAGAAAAATAAAATTCGAAATCGCATCTTCTTGTTACAGATCACATTTCAATTTTCAATTCTGCCTGCCTTATCATGTCCACTGCTTTTATATTATTCTAATTATGTCAAACATAAATAAACCTGTTGAAAGCTCCTGTAACCGTCATGTATGTTGTCGTCGACCCTGTGACTGGATGCCTGCTAAACAACACATATCATCGAATTGTGTATATTTTATGCGGTGGGTGTTATCGAAGCCCATCACACTCGTTTTCTAACACACATTTCAATCCATACGCTTCGTGCAATGCACGTTAAGCAATATACGTTTTAAAATGGCAATTTACTGCAAATTTTATAATCAATCCCTCTACCAAAATCAAAGAGCTCAAAGGTGGAAATCTTTTGGGAGAAAGTGTTGTATTTATTCACGATTTGGTCCAGCTCAGTACACCTGGCAGAGATTTTCAATATTTTGACAGATGCTTAGCTTAATTGGGAGAGAAGCAGGAGGAAGAGCTTATGTCGTGAGTGAGATGTAATTTTGATTTGAATATACAGGCGTTTGTGGACATAGCTGGTGATGTTTTTCACTTATAAAATGACATAACGTGAAGTTGAAACTAGTTTTTCGACAAAGAACACAACAATGTACCGACTGAATCTGTGACGTGGAATTGGGTTCGGCGCAATCAACCTTGAGGAAATTTGTGATTACAAGATGGTGTTTAGAGAAGAATAAAAGATTGAGACAGAAAAGGAATAACTAATGGTGAGGTTGATGGAAAGATAGAAGCAATCAAATGTATTGAGTTTAATATCACAAATAAATATTTTTAAATAATGTAGGAAAAGGAAAAATGATTTTGAAGGAAGTAATAAATCATGTATTATCAATAAGGCATTGTATACTTTTTAGTCATTAGTTTAATGTTGCAAAAGATGGCATTCATACTATAATTAAAATCATTGAGTTGCAACCAATGTCATCCATAAGGGAAATGGTGAATGTAATGGCACTTTTCTCCCAAAGTTAATTAAGTATTTGCAGCAGATTTAATAGGTTAAATATTAGAGTTAAAATCATTTATAAGATATAATGTTATTAAAATAGATGTAAATAAACAATGTAAACTATAGAATGTAATAATTTGGTGAGAATTGTCAAGTCAATATAACACAATAAATTGAATAACATATCCTTGCATCAAAAAAGGTCTTGGGCTCAACTTTTGATAAAAGGAAAATCTTCACTTGTTCACTTGTTCACTTGTTCACGTCTTCTTCTAGGCTACGCACCTTCATTCTTATCACCAATTATTTTCTCTTTAGAGTGATTCTTTTGAACATATTTTACTGGAGCATTAGGAGTCTTGTCAGAATCCTTTCCCTTAGTTCATTTATCTCCCTTTTCTTCCTCTTCTTCTTGTACAATGCAGGGAGTAGTTTCTATTCCAAAATCATCAAGTTCTTTGATGGTCTAGTTCCACTCTTCCTCCACTCTAACATTTGTGCTCTCAACTATCTTCCTAAGTCATTTGTTGTAGCATCTATTGGCCATGCTTCCTACTGAATATCCAAGGAACATTCCTTCATCGGATCTAGAAAAAATATTTCCAAGATCCTCTTCATTTCTTTTGATATAGCACTTGCTCAACCAAAAATTATAAATTACTTAGCAATGATAGTCCTTTCATACCACATCTCATGGGGTTTTTGAATTGCCTTTTCTAACTTGGACTTAGTTAAGAATATAAACAAGAGTATGTACAACCTCATTCCAGTAAACATCAGGTAAGTTAGCATCTTTTAGTATTATCCTAGCCATTTATTGAACTATTTTATTCTTCATCTCTCCTAGCTCATTTTGTTGAGGGGTCCTAGGAGTAGACAGCTATTTTCTAAAACAATGATCCTCTCAAAACTTGTTAAAATCATTTTATGTAAATTCACCTCCTCCATTAGAACTCAAAAATTTGATCGTAAGTTCCATTTCATTCTCAATCATTGATTTAATGATCTTAAACCTATCTAATTATTCAGATTTTTCTCTTAGGAAGTAACCCATGTCATTCTAGAGTAGTCATCAACAAGTATCATAAAGTACCTTTCATCAATTAGTCATCTTGTTCTAGTAGGTCCACATAGATCAGTGTGTACTAGCTCCAAAGGTTTTCAATTAGAAAATTATTTTCCCTTGAATCTTATCTTTGTTTGCTTTTCCATATGACATTTTTTACATATTGCATTGGTAGGTTTGACAATCTTTGGCATGTCCCTTACAACATGTTTGGTGTTGATTTTCAAAATGTTATCAAAGTTGATGTGTCTCATCCTTTTGTGCCAAATCTAACATTCACTACTCTAGGCTATCAGACAATTTTCTCCTTTAGCTTCTTTTAGGTTGTAGATATTTCCATCAATCCTTGTTCCCTCTAGAACCAGTCCTCCTAAGCTCCCTTTTCTGGTTTTACATCGATTGTTATGAAATATAAGCTAGTATCCTTTGTTGCACATTTGAATGAAAATAAATTCACATTATATCTTATCCCTTTAACATAGACAACATCCTCTATTTTGTTCTTTCCATTAATAGTTATAGTTCCCTTACCATAGATTTTGGTAGCTTCTTCAGCACCAAATTTGACTTACCTCCATTCCATTTCTATAGATTGATAAACTTTCTTTTGTCACTATTCATATGATTAGAGAAAACACTAGATCAATTACCCAAGCATTAGGTTCTTCTTTTGCATGAAGATTATACACAACAAAGATCTCTAATTGTTATTATTGTCAAACAAAGTACTAGTTTTCCACATGTGCCAACTTTATCATGTTTTACAACAATGCACAGTGTTTTGACATTTGAATCATCACATTCTTCTCCTTCATATGAGTATCTAAATTCCTTGGAATATAAATTTATTTTAGGTTTGTCGGGCACTTATTTTTATCATCTTCTCTTCTATTGTCATCTTCTTTGAAAGCACATCTAGATGCATAATGACCAATCCTTCCACAATTAAAGAATTTAAAAGGTAATGAACCTTTATATTTGTTAGCACCCTTCTTCAACCTTCTTACAATTTTTTCTTCTACATTATCAACTTCATCATCAAGATCAACAATTTCTTTGACTCTATTATTGGCCTTCAATGTGGCTTCTTTCTTTGAATTGTCCAGCTCAATATTTCTCATCTCAAAGGTAGTGAGGGCCCTATAGATTTGATTCATTGTGTAAGTATCCAAACCCTTAGTCTTCTCAATAGAAGTCTTCTCAATAGAAGTTATCTTACGAATGAATTATTTAGGAAGAATCTGAGTACCTTTTTTACCACTTCATCTTTCCTCAGTCCACCACCAACACCTCTGATTCCACTAACTATCTCAGTTACCTAGTATATGTAGCTATCAATATTTTCATCTTGAGACATTCTTAAACTCTCAAACTTTATTTTATGCTTCGACAAATTTACTTTCTTTATCTTTTTGTATCCTTCATATATGCTACTAAGTTTCTCCCAGACTTCTTTGGGAGTTTTGTAGTCAATCACCTTCAAGAATTCTATATCAGACAAGCCACATATGATTACATTCATTTCCTTTCTATTGTTCTCATGTATTCTAATTTCATCTGGAGTAGTGAGAAGAGTAGAGGGACTATATAACCATCTACAATTGAATTCTAAATTCCAAATCGCATACAGTTCAACTATGATTCCATCATTATCTTCCACAAGTAGTAGTTTACACCATCAAACATGGGAATCTTGTAAGATCCATCTTGTTCCATCCTGAACCTACCTCAAATAGTTAAGATTCTTTTAGAGGAACTTGGCTCTGATATCAATTATTGAACACTTAGGACTAAGAGGGGGGATGAATTATCCTAGAACAAATACTTAAACTTAATTCGACATCCTAGAGTAAATATAACCTTATTCTTATCAATAGCAATAAAAAATAAAACAATGAATTACCATGCACAAGAGAACACCAAATTTACGTGGAAAATCCAAATAGGAAAAAACCACAGTGAGATTCAACTCATAACATATGAAGTAATTACAATAGATTATTTTAGGCTCAATGCCAAGGAAGCACACTACTTTGTGAAAGACTTGCAAGTTGAGATACACTATCCCAATGCAAGATATAAAGGACTTGCAAGATGAGATGCACTACCTCAAGGAAAGATACAAAACTAAAAGAGAAGACTCACTTTATCCAAGCAAGGTTAGTAAATATATAAATCAAGAATTAATAGGCCTTCATCAACACATCCTCCAACAATCTCTAGATATGAATTTATCCTTCATTCACTATTTTCAAGCAGCCAAATTTACTGCAATCACCACAAGCTTCCTCTGTCACAACTTAGCATCACGGGTAAGTGCACCAAGTTGTGGTACCAAAAAGGTGCCACTTTTTTATCTTTTCATAAAAATGCATCATTGGCATGAAAAGATAGTCCAAACCTATAGGTTGGATGCCCAAGGCAAATCCAACCCAAAGGATTGGTATTCTCCCAAGAAAACCATTTGGCGAGCGCCAAATATGGCACTCGCCCTATTTAGCGCTCGCCAAATGCAAAATTTTGAATTTTCATATTTGGCGCTCGCCAAATGTGAAAAGTCATTTTTTGCATTTGGTGAGCATTAGCGCATGCCAAATGTTCTACATTGTCCAATGTGAAGGTTTTGTGAGTGTGTAGATTTTCCAATCGGGGCACAAGTTATATCCACCCCTGAAGGAGAATATATACATGAAATATAACATTTAAGTATAGCTCTATAGGACTTATAATGTAGATTCTAGTTTTTAGAGGATCATATAAAATTTCAGACTTAGTCAAATTTCAGTAATCAACATGTTAAATTTCAGTAATCAGCATGCTCCTATTAGCATTCTTTAGCTAGGTATCTCACTCTCTTTATCTTCCCCAACCTCTAGACCTATCTCTCTCCCTCTCTTGTCTCTCTCACTTCTCTATCCTTGACTCTCTCCCTCTCTCTTCTCTCTCACTCTCTTATTGTTTCTCTCACCTCCCCATATCTAGGGTTGTCCCTCCCTCCCTAGGGTTGTCCCTCCCTCCCTATTCACCTCACTGTCTCTCCCTCCATGTCTACCTCTCCATCCATCCCCTCTTACTCCTCTCTTTGTTCTTTTATCTCTTCTCTTCTCCCTCCCTCCCCTCTCTAGGTATCCCCCTTCCTTTCTTCCCCTCTCCCTCTCTACCTCCCCATCCATACATACCCCCATATATATCTCACTCCCCCACTTTTTTATTCTCTCTTCCTCTTTTATTCTCTCTCTGTACATTCTAGGTCATCAACTCTCTCTCACCTCTCTAGGTCTATCACTTCCTTCTTCTCCACCTATCCACCTCTACATCATGTCTTATTACTCACCTCTCTCTCCCCTCCTCTATCTATCCCTTTCCTCTCTCTTGTCATCTAGGTCTCTCATCTCTCTTTCCTAATATAGTTCTCTCACCTATCTATTTGTCCCCTCTTTAGTTCTCTCCCTCTCTTTTCCCCTCTATCTCCCTCCCCCTTTGCCCCTATTTATTTTTGAACTCTCTCCTCCTCTTCTCTCTTTCGCCCCACCTTTCTATCTTCGCCTTCCCTAGGTCTTGTAGTCCCTCCATGTCTACCTCTCCCTCAATCCCCTCATACTCTTCTCTCTCTTTGCTCTTTCATCTCTCCTGTTATCCCTCCCTCCCATTTATAGGCATCTCCATTATTTTCTTCCCCTCTCCCTCTCCCTCCTTATACCCATCTCTCTCTCCCTTCCCTACTAATTCTTATTCTCTCTTTATCGTCTACATCATCAGCTTTCCATCACACCCTCTCTACCCCTCTCTAGGTTTCTCCCTCATTCCCTCTCCACCTCTCTATATCTCCATCCATATCTCATTACCAACCTCTCTCTATCCTCGTCCATCTATCTCAACCCTCTCTCTCTCTCACCCTATCTAGGTCTCTCACGCCTCTCTCCCCCTCTAGGTATCTTATATCTCTATATAACCCATCTGGGTATGTGCAGGAGCCTGGTGGGCCATATGACCCCTAAACCATTACTATCTATCTGAGGACACCATATGACCTCTTAGGACAACATATGGTGTTGTTAAAAGTCATATAGTGTCCTAAGGGGTCATATAGTATCATTAGGGGTCATATGGTATCCTAAGGGGTCATATGGTATCCTAAGGGGTCATATAGTGTTCTATGACCCCTTAGGATACCATATGATCTCTTAGGACACCATGTGAGCCCTAACGACACCATATGGTGTCTTAAGGGGTCATTTGGTGTTTTATGACCCCTAAGGACATCATTTGACCCCTTAGGACACCATATCACCCCTAATGACACAATATGACCCCTAACGACACCATATAGTGTCCTAAGGGGTTATATGGTGTTTTATGACACCATATGACCCCTTAGGACACCATATGACCCCTAATGACACCATATGGTGTCATTAGTGGTCATATGGTGTCCTAAAGGGTCATATGGTGTCGTTCGAGGTTATATGGTGCATAAGGGGTCATATAGTATCCTAATGGGTCATAGAATACCATATGACCCCTTAGGACACCATATGATCCCTAATGACACCATATGACCCCTTAAGACACCATATGACCCCTAACAATACCATATTGTGTCTTGAGGGGTCATATGGTGTCACAAGTGGTCATGTTATGTACTAGAATGTTAAAAGGGGTCATATGGTATCCTAGGAGGTCATAGAACACCATATGACCACTCAGGACACCATATGACCCCTTAGGACACCATATGGTGTAATTAGGGGTCATATGGTGTCCTAAGGGGTCATATGGTGTCCTTAGGGGTCATATAGTATCCTAAGAGGTCATATGGTATTTTATGACCCATTAGGATGTCATATGACCCCTTAGGACACCATATGACCCCTAACGACACCATATGGTGTCGTTAGGGGTCATATGGTGTCATAAGGGGTCATATGGTGTTCTATAACCCCTTAGGACACCATATGACCCCTAAGACCACCATATGGTGTCCTGAGGGGCCATATGTTGTTGTTAGGGGTCATCTTGTGTGACCCCTTAGGACACCATATCACCCCTTAAAAAACCATATGGTTTCCTAAGGGGTCATATGGTGTCCTTAGGGGTCATATGGTGTTCTATGACCCCTTAAGACACCATATGACCCCTTAGGACATGTCATATGGTGTCGTTAGGGGTCATATGGTATTCTATGACCCATTAGGACACCATATGAGCCCTAACGACACCATATGGTGTCTTTAGGGGTCATATGGTGTCCTGAGGGATCATATAGTATCCTAAGGGGTTATATGGTGTTCTATGACCCCTTAGGACACCATATGACCCCTTAGGACACCACATGACCCTAAGGACACTATATGGTGTTCTAAGGGGTCATATGGTGTCTCTTGAGGTCATATGGTATTCTATGACCCATTAGGACACCATATGACCCCTAACGACACAATATGGTGTCCTAAGGGATCATAGAACACCATATTACTCCTTAGGACACCATATGACCCCTAACGACATCATATGACCCCTTAGGACACCATATGGTTTTTTGAGGGGTCATATGGTGTCGTATGGGGTCATATGGTGTTCTATGGGGTCATATGGTGTCCTAAGGGGACATAGAACACCATATGACCCCTTAAGACACCATATGGTGGTTTTAGGGATTATATGGTGTCTTGAGGGCTCATATGGTGTCCCAAGGGGCCATAGAACACCATATGACCCCTTAGGACACCATATGTTTTCATTAGGGGTCATATGGTGTCCTAAGGGGTTATAGAACATCATATGACCCCTTAGGAAACCATATGACCCCTTAGGAAATCATATGACCCCTTAGGACACCATATCGTGATGTTAAGGGTCATATGGTGTCCTAAGGGGTCATAGAACACCATTTGACCCCTTAGGATACTATTTGGTGTCATTAGGGGTCATATGGTGTCCTAAGGGGTTATAAAACACCATATGACCCCATAGGATACCATATAGGGATCATATGGTGTCGTGTGGGTTCATATGGTATCCTAAGGGGTCATAGAATACCATATAACCCCTTAGGACATCATATGACCCCTTAGGAAACCATATGACCCTTTTGGATACTATATGGTGTCGTTAGGGGTCATATGGTGTTCTGAGGGGTCATAAAACACCATATAACCCCTTAGGACACCATATGGTGTCATTAGGGGTCATATGGTATCCTAAGGGGTCATAGAAGATAATATTTCCCATTAGGACACCATATGACCCCTTAGGATACCATATGGTGTCCTAAGGGGTCATAGAATACCATATGACCCCTAATGACACCATATAACCCCCTAGGACACCATATGACCCTTAACGATACCATATGACCCCTTAGGACATGATATGGTGTTGTTAGGGGTCATATGATACGACCACTACCCTCAACCCTATCTACCCTAAACAATGTTCCATCAATATTGTACCCCATACCATAAACCTTATATCCTACAACCTATTATCTAAATCCTATACAAGGGAGGAAGAAAAAAGAGGGGAGAGGCAAGAATAAAGAGAAAGAGAGATCTATGAAGAAAGGGAGAGGTGGGTAAGGAGTGGCTGAGAGACCTAGAGAGGGAAGAGTAGATAGGTGAGGGAGAGAGAGAGAGAATAAAATAAGAGAGATAAGTTCACAAAGAGAGAATGAGGGGTAAGGAGGTGGAAAGGAAAGAATTAGAGAGGAGAGAGATATAGAGGTGAGAGATATAGAGACTAGGAAGAGAGAGGTGAGAGACCTAGGGTGGAAAGATAGAGGTGAAGGAGATACATGGGGGATTAAGAGACAAAGAGGGAGATGTAGATATGTAAAGATGGAGGGAAGGAGAAAAATAGGTATGGAAAGAGAGGTTAGGAGGGAGAGGTATTCATTAAGAATATATAGAGAGAGTGGAGAGAAACAATAAGAAGAGAAGAGAGATGGAGGGAGGGAAGGATAGATATGGAGATAAGGAGGGAAGGTGAGAGAGAGAAGGAGAGAGTATAGGAGAGACCTAGAGAGGGGAGAGAGAATAAATAGAGAGAAGAAAGGGGTGTAATAGGTCTAGATTTTTTGGTACATAAAGAGATGACGAGAGAGATAAGAGTAGGAGAGATTTCATAAAGGCAGATGGGTAAGGGGTTATAGAGAGAGAGAGGTGGAAAGGAAGGGAGAGAACTAGAGAGGGGATAAATAGAGAGATAAGACATGTAGAGCATGAGAGAGAGGTTAAATACCTAGATGGGAGCGATAGAGGAGAGATAGATAGAGGGGCATAAACATAGGTGCATAATGAGACATTAACGGATAAGTATAGAGGTGGAGAGGGAATAAGGGAGAAACCTAGAAATTTGAAAGAGGGAGGTAGAGAGAGTAGGAGGGAGAGGTGACAACCTAGACAATGGAGAGAGGGAATAGATAGAAGACAAAAGATATGGCTAAGAGGAGATGGATGTAGAGGTAGAAATGGATGGATTCAGAGACCTAAAGAATGAGGAGATAGATAGGTTTGGAGAGAGAGAATAGAGGGAGAGAGTTCATAAATGGATAGGGTTAAGGGAGAGGGAGAGAAATATGGAGATGGGGAGAGAGAAATAGAGGGTAGATAATTAATTAGATGAGATACCTAGAGGGGGAGAGAGAGGTGGGTACTAATATAAGGAGGGAGAGGTAGTGAGGTGAATAGGGAGGGAGGAAGAGACCTAGATATGGGGAGAGAGAAGATAGAAGGGATAGGAAGTGACCAAGAGAATGGAGAGGGAGGGGAGTGAAATAATAAGAGAATGAGTGAGAAGAAGAGAGAGACAGGGAGTCAAGGATAGATATGGGGTTAAGGAAGGAATGAAAGGTAGAGAAGTTGGGTTTACCTAGAGAGGGGAGAGAGAAGTGAGAGAGATAAGAGAGGGATAGATATAGGTCTAGAGTTTGGGGATGATAAAGAGAGTGAGATACATAGCTGAAGAATGCTAATAGGAGCGTGTTGATTACTGAAATTTGCCTGTCTAAAATTTTATATGATCCTCTTAAAACTAGAATCTACATTATAAGTCCCATAGAGATAAAACCACTCTCAAACATCCTACCAATATATTGGAAAATCTACACACTCACAAAACCTCCACATTGGACAATGCAGAACATTTGGTGCTCGCCAAATGCAAAAAATTTACTTTTTCACATTTGGCAAACACCAAATGTGAAAATTCAAAATTTTGCATTTGGTGAGTGCCATATTTGGCGCTCACCAAATGGTTTAGATTGGAAACCACCAACCCTTTGGGTTGGATTGTACTTGGTCATCTAACCCAAAGGGTTGGACGACCATTTCAGGCCTGAGATGTGTTTTTATTAGAAGATTGAAAATTCCACATATTTTTGGTCATGCTCTCCATTAGGTTTGCACGTGTTTCAATGAAACTAAAAAAACACCATAGCAACCTCAATCTCTCTCTTATCTATCCAAGCATGTAATTTTTTTTGCATTTTGATTTCATTAAGCCTTTCATCTATAATTTCTTTTGTTAGTGTGTCCATTTTTTGTCGAAAACCAACATGCACTATTTTGGGGATAGTTTTTTACATGTTCATCGGATTTTGAAGAAACTTATATTTTTAAAAACTAGACTCCATTCTATACAATTTAAAAAAAAAAATTGATTTTTTATTAGTTATCAATGATTTTAGGGGGGAACATGCTCAAATTTCCATTTTTCAAGATGTGTCCACTTCAAAAATTAGTAAAAAATCATATACTCATTAAAAAATTAGCTGAAAAATCTGGCATAAACTACAAGGTGTTAGATAATTTCCAATCGAAGCGATTTTAAAAATTGAAAAAAAAAGTTAACATTCTAGGGGGGCCACAACAGACGCTATGTTATGTTTTTTGCATAAAAACAAGACCACTTTTTGTGGCCTCCCTTTTTGAAGCCCTTAATCTCCACCATTTTCAAAACAAATTAGTAGTTTAGAAAGTAGACTCGAAGCACTCTGTTTCTTGTTCTTGTTGCATCTTCAAATTTAGAGTGTAACTATCTTCAATTTGTCATTGAAGTTCAAACTTTGTTGATTTCAAAAAAAAGTGGCATCTTAAGACTGCCTTTTGGTACCACAACTTGGTGCACATACCATCACTAACTTTACAAACGATATAATCATGTAAGTGCAACACACATATTGATTCACATACTAATCTACATCATCAGCATCAATTTGATATACAAAGGTGTGTAGGGGAAAAAGCAAGACTAGGTTAACATGCCCTAATCCTACCTTTTGACACACATTACGGAATACGAAAGAGCATAGAGGTATCACACAATTGGCTACTTCTTCTTGTGAAAGAGAGAGCCATGGGCTACCTATTAGGATTTCTATTCCTTTGTTGAAATTGGAAGATCAAATGATGCAAGTTCAAACCCTAATCCCAAAATGCAAGTATGAACTAATAACAAGATTACAGAATTGAGATTAAACAATGAACAACTCTAAACACAAGGACAAAACGAGAATGCAGATACATACCCGGAGTCAAAATCTGATTGAAAATGTTCGGGACAAGGGCGCGGGCGCCACTGTCCTAATTCTGTCCCGAAAACTGCACCTGAAACTGTTGTTTTGCACTCTGGAAAACTGCCGGAAATGTCAAAAAACACTGTCTGTCAGGAGGACCAGGGTGCCCAGCGCCTCTATCCTAGGGACCAGGGTGCCCAGCGCCCCTGTCCTAGCAGGACCAGGGTGCCCAGCGCCCCTGTCCAAGTCTTTTGCTCTGCAGTTTGATGTGGAGTGCTGTCTCGACCTGCTCTTCCCGGATCTATCACCTGCGGCATCGTTCGAGTCCCGAAACCTGCACTTATATCTGAAAATGGTATGGGCGGCTATATAGGGTTTTGCCTTAGTCAAACCCCCGCTTCGGTGATTTCCACCTCCACGAATAGCCAAGTTGTTTTGTAAAATGTATTGTGTGTGCAGACCTAGTGTGTGTGCAAGGTCCTAAAATGCAAGAAAGCAAACTAGAGCAACCTAGAAAGTAAACCCTAATTGCTTGTAAATGATAAGGTAAATGCTCTAAATCAAGATGCAAAGTGATCTAAAGCATGAATAAAGGATATATTGAAGCTTATGCAAAGACATGAAAACAACATGAAATCATACCCAACCCTCAAGGGAGGAGTACAAGCCAATCTTCAGTCAGTAATCTCCTATTGTTCTTCAATGTCTCCCAAGCCCTAAATGGATGAATGAAATTGATAAATGTTTGATAGAAGGATGTTGAATGTTGTTGAAGTCTTCAAAGATCTACTCTTTCGCTGCATATGAGGTTCCTGAAAAACGAAAATCAGATCCTTTCAAATGAAGAAAGAGAGCTCTTATGTAGGAAACCCTAGATCGTAATTTCGTCTTTTGGCCGACCTAGAGATTGAATTTCCCGCCAATTTCTTGGGGTTAAGCTTTATTTTATGATTGGATTGTGCTCCTAAAATTTCGGGAAAAATGTCCGGGACCATGTGCACTCCGGGCACCACGGTCCCAACAACTTTTCACCAAACTTTCAGGGCCGTCGGATATGATGATTTTAGAGAGAATCCTGAAGTTACAGGTGATTTCGAGATGTTTTGACCCTCGAAACCAAGCCCCCAAGTTCAAAATAGGACTTAATTAGGGTTTTTGATTGAGTGATGTATTGGAGGAATAAAATGAAAAGGGCACGCTTTAACGAAAGGGCCCAACTTTATGATGCAAAGGACAATGAAATAGGACCTTAGACCTAATTAATTTGATTAATTAAGTGCTAAAGGAGAAATGCAATGAAATATGTAAAATGCACTAAGGCGGGTGCTAAACTAAGTGTGAAATTGTACCACCCTAGCAAGTGCGTACAATTTACGACGCTACATTTAGCCCCCACTTTAGCGGTTATATGAGTACTACGTGCATATGCAAGCTAAAGTACAGAAAAGTAAACATCATTTGAAAAAGGATATATCCATAAGTTGTCGAACGAAGCCCCCAGCGGTATCTGTAGTACACAGTTAGGAACCGCACCCTACAAAACACACGTTAGATCACAAAATCACCTAATGCTTACTAAGGAAAGTGATGAAATTTGTGAGTAGCTATATGCCCCCCCCTATTTCGACTTGCTTATTAGGGAGGTGAAACAGGGTAGCATGTTTACTGACGACAAATTGTGTAAGAGAGTATTGATGAGGGACGTTCACTAAATAGGCTTCATCAGAGCACTTTTTGGAACATCCCGAGAGTAGGGGAATGAAAATATGATTCCTACGCAACGAACGGCTCGAAAATCGCATCTCCCAAACTCAAGTTATGATGAAATGAGTGATAGAGGAAAATTAGGGTTTCGAAAGGAAAGGATAGAGAAATGAAAGTATATACTTTGAAAGTGATATTTGCATTTGTCACTTTGTTGATTTCAGAATACTGTTCATTGCAGCGGAGCCCACATAGCCATCATCATGCCTTCACGACGACCGGAGCGTCCCACGAGGATTGAGATCCTGCGCCAGGCCATGATCGACGATGAGCCACTGGATGAGGTGAGTTGACTAAGCTTTGACTTTTAATTTTTTGCATTTTGACTTTCTGTGATCGTTTGCGGGCCCTGAAGTCTGACCCGGGGCCCACCCAGGGCGCCATGGTCCCTGTGGGGCGCCCTGGTCCCCTCAGGGTGCCATGGTCCCTGACAGAGCGCCATGGTCCCTTTAGGGCGCCATGGTCCCAATCAGGGCGCCATGGTCCCTGACAGGGCGCCATGGTCCCAATCAGGGCTTGGCGAGGGGCTTCAGGGTTAGCATACGATGTTCGACAATTTGCATGAGTAATTTCAATGATTGAGTACTGATTACGGTTATGTTTTTGTGTTGTAGGGTCTCCCATACATGAGAGAGCATACGGCGGGACATATTCTTCACAGTTTGCGAGATCAGATTCCACGGTTGACTCAGGCAGAGAGAGACACATTGTCAATCATGGGATTATGGTACGCGATCCTCATGCCAGCCATTCGGTTCCATCCTGCGATGCTGATGGCATTGATGGAGCGATGGGATCCTGACACATGCACATTTCATCTTCCAGTAGGGGAGCTGACGGTTACACTTGAGGATGTGTACTGTATACTTCGTCTTCCTATCAGAGGAGCTACTGTTACATATGCGACCGATCGATCAGCGAAGGACCATCAGAGAGAGCAGGTATATTGCATAGGGAGAGTCATGCCGAGCGAGATGAGAGGTCGCATCATGGTCAGCTGGCTCTTACATCCTATAGGAGAGGTGCCCCTTGTGAGACGCCTTATGATCGCCATCATAGCACTAGTCGTCTGCCCTAATGGGCGAGGTACGCATATGCATGGGGGTCTCACATGGTGCATCAGAGCGATGGAGAGACACAGGAGAGTGTATGCTTGGGGTCGGAGTATGCTTGCACATCTCTATCATGACCTTGAGGAGTATGTGTTTGGACAGGGTTGCAGCTTGATGACATGCACACTTCTGCAGGTGTGGGTATTTGAGCACTTCACATGCACCAGGCCGGTCGGCTTTCCGCTGAGTACGGCGAGCGAGCGACCTAGGGTGTTTGCTTATCCACTTACCAGCGAGTGGAGATTTGGAGATCTGTTATATTGGAGAGTGATTTTTGATAGACTGACAGCCGAGGTGATCATATGGAGACCCTATCTGCGGATGCACAGATGGGATGGGATGGAGAGACAGTTAGCATGCCTACAGAGGAACCGCCTACTGTAGGGACGATATTTACACATCATAGTCCCCTTCTACTTCGATTGAGTACGGAGGCAGTTTGGGCTAGAGCAGTGTGTTCCAGCCGATGTGCCCATCTATACTTGACACTCACGGGTCCTTCCCAGACCTAGAGCAGTAGCGAGACCAACGATAGATGACATCGAGACTACAGATATAGAGGGATCTGATCAGTATGTAGTCACTGATTACTCTGCAGAGCCTGGAGCACAACGCAGGTATGTTTCATGGTTTATGAGATCATACCCAGGGCCTATCTTTCCACCAGATCACCCGACAGGCCATCCCGGCCCATGGAGACATGGAGACCGAGATGAGGATCTGGGATCCAGGTCAGAGGAGCCAGAGGAGGGAGAGGGTCATGAGGAGGCAGGAGATCCTGATCCACCCACAGGAGATCAGCCTAGTGCCGAGGAGGAGGAGGAGGAGGAGGACACGGATAGAGATGAGGATGAGGAGGATGCAGGTGAGGATGCGGACGAGGACGAGGATGAGGATAGAGATGATGAGGAGGGGTCAGATGCAGCTCCCCACCATTTAGGAGATGATACCATAGCTCTGGATCCTCGTCTTATTCCCCAAAAGGGGGAACACGAGGCGATACGGAGACCTGTTCCTAGTACCACCCAGTCTACGCCCATCGTGCACAAATTAGTCGAGTGAGGGGAGCCTAGTAGATCCCAGTCACAGATGCTACCGTATCATGATCCCTACTGGCGTGAGGGAGACCCAGGTATAGTAGGTTTATATTGATTGATTAATGTTTTGATGATATAGAATGGTACTAACAAAAATCTATTCTACTGCTACAGCTAATGTGCAGGAGTGGCATTCCCTGATTCAGCAAGCAGTGACAGACATTTCCACAATGGCACAGATCCCCAGTTCCTCACAGATTGCTTATAGGCCTCAGGGGAATGCGGGTCGACATGAGGACTTGTTCTCCCCATTCCGAGTACAGGTTGACATATGGAGAGAGAGAGAGAGAGTCCTATCAGAGGACCTTCAGTGGGCACGGCGAGATCTAGCAGCTGCTCAGACCGAGGCTTCCTCCTATCGCGCTATCCTTATGGATAGGGATCGTAGGAGTTCCTCTCAGAGTCACTCGCGGTCGATATCGCGCTACACACCTATGGGTCTACCTGCACGGCCAGATCAGGAGGGAGCATCTAGTCGACACTCTCCAGCCACCAGACCCAGGGATAGGAGATGATTTTATGATGTAGGATAGGTCACATTTTGGATGTATAGTGACCTATATTTGTATACGATCCACACACACACACACACACACACACACATATATATATATATATATATATATATATACATGCTTCTCTTTTGTCTCAAATGTGTTATCTTTAATGCTTAAAACAATGTATATTTTGTTTTGATTAAATCTAATACATTTGGTAGATGTACATGTATGTTCAGAATTTAATTTCCATGTGATTGATTTCTCAATGCTCCATGATTAAATTGATACATGTGTGACTTAATTAAAATATTTAATCAAGTACTACATTGATGATAGGGAAAAAAAATATGCATTAAGTCTAAGAATCATATAACTAATGTGATTTAATTTTGAACTTAAACAAAACATGATACGATTCTACTTAACACATAAAGACATTGTATAATATGCTAGCATAATGGAAACGTAAATCTTTTACAATTTACATAAATGAATTCAAGACAAACTATGAAGTAAGAAGACACGCTTGTCAAGAACGAAGCAATATAGATTAAACACGATAACATTTAATTCTATTTTGCTCTAATTAGGAGATACTAACATATTACCCAATGTTGAAGAATTGAAAAGAAGATAGATAAGGAATGAAGAATTAAGCATAATATCTACGCAAGTGCATAGCATTGATAGGTTCTTTAAGAGGCGTACCGTCTACATCCGCTATTTTGTAAGCACCTAATCCATAATCTTCAATAACGATGTATGGTCCAAGCCAATTAGGACTAAATTTTCCCTTTTCTGCAGGTAAGACATTCACATTGCGCTGATTCTCATAAAGGACTAAGTCACCTACTAAGAAGGAACGTTGAATAACCCTATCATTATAGCTTCGTTGTAGAGTTTTGTGATACGCTTGAATATGCTCAAGAGCGTTTATACGCTGTTCATCAAGCATCTCAAGCTGTTGAAGTCGTTGTTCTCTATAAGAATCATCATCTACTATACCCTTGAGAGAAACCCTAAGTGATGGAATCTCTAACTCTAAAGGCATAACAGCGTCAGCACCATAAACAAGATTATAAGGAGTAGTTCCTGTAGCAATTCGTACACTCGTTCGGTAGGCCCAAAGAGCATAGATTAGCTAATTACTCCAATCCTTACCATGCTTATTCACGGTTTTACGAAGAATTTGTTCAATTATCTTATTGGATGATTCGGCTTGACCATTTGACTGAGGATAGTATGGTGTAGAAAATCGATGTTTGATATGATACTGATGCTCTGCAAAAAGGATTAGAAAATCTATTTGATGGCAACACACACAAGAGCACAAGAAACAAACGTTAGTGTTAGCAACAAAAGATTATCCTAAACAGGCATATCAAGAGAGATATTAAGCATGAAATAGAAATCATATAAACATAGAATGAAATAGCTAATCAAGATGCTCATAGTTGCTCCTCCCTTGTTCCTCTCCTCTCCAAGTCCCAAATGAGTGTAGCTCTCAGCAGCTTTTTGCACTATGGATGCTTATGGAGGATTGAGATTTAATATTAAGCTTCAAATATGAAATGAAAAGCTAAATACTATGCTATTGATGCTAAAATGATTGATTTTACCAAAAAGACAAGATTTTAGTTATGCTATGCTAAATGCTCTCTAAAAATGTCTATAGCCTAAATGCATACAAGTTTTCAGGATCTGGATTATGAAGGAATGGGCTCTATTTATAGGAAAAATGGAGCAATGGATGGCCAGGATTGAAAGGTTTAATCAAGGGTCAAGCTTGAAAGTTGGGGATCCATGTGCACAATTTGCACCAATGAAATGGTGACAAGTGTCAACATAAGATTGGGTTGAGAGAAGAGGTTGGAGGCATTAAATTCCTGAGGAGACCTCATGGTTATCTAGAAGGTAAGGGTCAAGCCTAAATTAGGATTACCCACTGGATTAGGAGTTAATGCAAGGATAAACCTTTGTGCAAATGATTAAGAGATAATCATGGTCAAAGCATTAAAGGCTTGATGAGACCCTTGGGTTGGGTAGAGGTTGAGTCAAAACAAATGTTTTAACCATGTAGGAGGGTTTGGGTTAACCATTAATGATTTTTGAAGACTTTGTGGATTAAGTGGTTGAAGGTTGGAAGCTTTCAAAGGTTATCCAAGACTTTGAGACATTTAGTGGTTGAAGGTTGGAAGCCTTTAATGGTTATCAAAGACTTTTAGGCTTTGAGAAGTGACTCCATTTTGCTTAGGAATGTGACAATAATTAGGGGATGGATTAGGCTAATTGGGAAGGGGTTAGAAGAATCTATAAGGGGATTAGATTTTGCAAGTGGATTTGGTGGGTGAGGGAAAATAGGATTTTATTTAAAATAAAAATTCATTTATTTCAATAAATGTGTGCAAGTTGTATTTGGATAAATATTCAAATAAATATTAATTTATTTAAATGAGAAAAAGGAAGATAAAGCATTAAAATGCTTGAAGACTTTGAGGGGAACCATTAAAGGCTTGAAGACTTTAAGGGAAGACATTAAGTTTGAAGACTTCAAAACCATCAAGTTTGAAGACTTTAAGGGAAACCATTAAAGGTTTCAAGTGGGTGAGGATAAATAGGATTTTAAATAAATAATTTATTTAAAATAGTTGTGCAACTTGCATTTGTAGGAAAATGCAAGTGGGTGGAGGATAAAGGTGATTTAAATAAATGATTTATTTAAAATAGTTGTGCAACTTGCTTTTGTAGGAAAATACAAGTGGGTGGAGGATAAAGGTGATTTAAATAAATGATTTATTTATTTAAATGTGAGAGGTGGGATTTTGGGGGATTTAAATAAATATTAATTTATTTAAATGTGAGAGAAGATTTAATTAAACAAATATGATTTATTTATTTAATTAATGGTATGAATTTGGTTAAGTGAATTAAATCAAATAAATTGAATAATTTATTTAATTAATAGGAGAAGAGGGTTAAGATGAATTAACTAAATATTAATTTAATTAATTATTAATTGATGGTTAAATAATCAAATAAATACTAAGTATTCATTTAATTAAGTGGACAGATTTATGTGACTACATTTGCCCCTCTTTGAGACGGTGCAGTTTATCGCGTCGTTTCAAAGAAAGAAAAATAGGTGTGAAGAAATGCCCCATAAAATGTAAATTTAATGGGTGGTATGCCCCCTCGAGAGATGGGCCAATTTTTTTTTTTGAAAAATCGGGCGATCTCTCGAAAAAGAATGAAAAGTGGAGGGGAGGTAGAATAGAATAAATTAGAACTAATGATGAAAGAATGGGAGAAAATGGAGTGAATATGAAGAAACAACAAGCCAGTGAGTACCCTGAGGTCATGCAAGAGATACATAGCAGATGTAGTGTGGGGTTTGGATTGATGCTATACAATTGATCAAAATTGGTTGGACAATCTGGTGCAATCGGTTTAATTGCCCCGGTCAAGTCAAAGCGTGACAGTTGATGTCAGTTGGTTGCTTGGACATGATAAAGTCTGAGTAAGTGAATCAAAGTGACCTGATGTGACTTAGACAATTGATGTAATTGCCCGATGAAGTCAAGGTATATGAAGCAAAATACTCGTTGAGATGTAGACAATTGATGTAATTGTTCGTTGGATTGTGTTTGATTGGTTGATCAATTGATAGTATGTGCTAGTGATGGATGGTTGTGGGGAATCATGGCAGCCCCGTTGAGACTAGGTCATTATGATAAATGTCTGATGTAGTCTAGGATTACCATAATCGATTACCTGTTGAGACCCGAAGATACTTGATCAGAGTATCTGTTGATAGTCTAGGTGTGTGGGAGTCGATGTATCTGTGTAGATAGAGTAACTTGCTTGATTGTGTGGATGAATGAGGATGGGAAACACAATCCCTCCTATTAGAGATGGATGGTGACGAACGTGGCTTGATTGGGTTGATGGGAAACGATGAAGGATATGTGATGTTGATTATTGAGATGGGGAGGGTTGGGGGGGTTCGATGTTAGAATAAATTGAGGACCTATGACTCATTCCTATGGAAGAAGAGGAAAATAGAGTATGCATTATTATGACTATGTATGCATGATATGCAGCTATTATGAATGTATGGATGGTTGGAATGCAACGGAATGCAGTATATACAGATGAGATGGAATGACGATCCATAGTGCTCTATTTTCATCATTGAGCTTTTAAAATGTTGGAAGAGAAAACAAGCATCTTGACATAATGATTCAAGATGACCAAAGTATTTCTTACATGGATTTGATATAGCAAGTTAATACAAGCAACTTGATATAATGGATCAAGTTGACCTGAGTATTGCTTGCGGAACAGACAAGGATTATCTCCGTTCATGCATGACTTGGATCGTCCTCCTTGATCTTAGGCTGATCATATCCTGAGACAAGTGCATACCATACTAAGAAATAAAAACCTTTATCCAAATTGGATGAGGAGGAACCAAAGAATGAGCATTGTACCTGTAAACAAACACTATATACATAAAGAATAAAGAATATGGATCCTTGGTAATGGTTCATGCTCATATGGTCGAGGTATACGCTGTAGTCAGCAAGCCGTAGTGATCTATGACTGTATTTTTGCCTATGATCACGTAGCTTAGTGAACTTCCCACGTAGACACCATTAGAACATGCCCCAAAACTTCATCGGAAATAATGCGCAAACGATACAAAACAATGCTGAAAGATCCCGATACAGATAAACAAATGAATTACTCACGAATCAACCAAGCATTTGATAGCTTAACATAATTTTCTTGTCAAAGAAAATGTCACTTTTGTCTTTGTTTTGGTAAGGAAGGATGCATCCTTGTTTTTAAAGACAGTTTGATTGTTGATGTTGATTGTGTGGTTGATTGGTAAATGGTCATTGTGTGAGTAGTTTGTCAATGTTTATTTTGGTATCTGCATGGATGGGTATGTACAAGGTGTTGCCATGTTTTTGTGTGATTTTCGATGGGTTTTTCGATGTTTTTGGATTTTGTGTAATAGTTTTTGAATGTTTTTGGATTTTGTGAGTCATTTTTGAATGTTTTTGGATTTTGCAAGACATTTTTGAATGTTTTTGTATTTTACGAGACATTTTTGAATGTTTTTGCCAATGAATCACCAATAATGTAGAATCCACTTCCATCATCTAGATTGTAAGGGCATTGCCCCCAAGTTGGACATGATTTATGAAAAAGCGGGATGCAGGATGCATGTAGTACTTTCTTGGATTTGTAGATTTATAACAAGCCATGGTTAGATGGATGGATGTGTGTATGTATGAATGGGATCGCAACGAGCCTGAAAGATACTGGAGCCATTGCCTTTATGAGTGGCGCCTGTTTGCCAGGTTTTCGCCATCGCACTTACCCAAGGTGCCACCGGAGTGGTTGTTCACTGTTTGGATGCATGATTTTTTTCTTTACTTTTTTGAATGTTTTTGTATTTTCTTTAGGACATTTTTCTGAATGTTTTTGGTATTTTCTGATATGCAAGGGAGCCTGATGCCTTGTACACCTTAGGTATAAAACCGTTTGAGGTGCATGCTATTGATTGGATCTGCGAGCGGTTCTCCGTCTGATGTAGCCAACTGATATGCCCCGGACCCGAATACAGCAGTGACAACATATGGGCCGAGCCACTTTGATTCAAACTTGCCTTGATGTTTTCTATTTGGTTGGTTGCGAGGATTCTCTCGAAGAACAAGATCACCTACCTCAAATGTACGAGGTCTAACTCGATGATTGTAGCTTCTACTCATGCGCTGCTGATAGGCTTTGAGGTGATTGTATGCAGCTTGTCGCTTCTCATCAAGTAACTCTAAGCCCTGAAGGCGTGAGACTTTGTATGCTTCATCATCGATGAGATTATGCAAGGAAACTCGTAATGATGGTATCTCAACCTCAATAGGTAAGATAGCTTCTGCACCATAGACCAATGAATAAGGAGTTGCACCTGTAGGGGTTCGAATGCTAGTTTGATATGCCCATAATGTTGGATTTAGTTGAACATGCCAATCACGGTCGGCATCATTGACTGTCTTCTTTAGGATCCTCAATATGTTTTTATTGGATGCTTCGGCCTGACCATTGCCTTGTGGGTAATAGGGGGTGGAAAAGCGATGTTGGATATGAAATTTCTCACAAAGCTCACGGACATCCTGATTTTTGAAAGGAAGACCGTTATCTGTGATGATGGACATGGGTACACCATACCGGCAGATGATGTAGTTGAGGATGAATGAGGCGATCTGCTTGCCGGTGACTTGGGTAAGTGGAACAGCTTTGATCCACTTTGTGAAATATTCGGTGGCGGTAATAATGAATTTGTGGCCATTGGATGAAGATGGATGAATCTTACCCACAAGGTCAAGACCCCATTGACAAAAAGGCCATGGTGTTGTGATTGGTTGCAGTTCCTATGCTGGTGCATATATCAGGTCGCCATGAACTTGACATTTCTTGCATTTTCTGACAAAGTAGTAGGAATCCTTTTCCATAGATGGCCAATAATATCCAGCTCGCATGAGTTTCTTGGCTAGTGACGGACCACTTGAGTGAGTCCCGCAAATTCCTTCATGTACCTCTTCCAAAGCCTTTGTTATCTCATCTTGTTCCAGACATCGAAGGAGAGTACCATCAAGACCGCGTCGGTATAGGGTTTCAGCAATAATGGTATATCGAGCAGTTTGGCGAATGAAGGTTTTATGTTGGTTATTTGATTGGTTAGGAGGAAGGGTGTGATCGCGGAGATAGGTGTAGAACTCACCGTACCATGGGGATTCGAAACCAA
This sequence comes from Cryptomeria japonica, assembly GCF_030272615.1. Classification (NCBI taxonomy): domain Eukaryota; kingdom Viridiplantae; phylum Streptophyta; class Pinopsida; order Cupressales; family Cupressaceae; genus Cryptomeria; species Cryptomeria japonica. Next base: position 237,775,739 of record NC_081405.1, read on the forward strand.
CAAGGCGACAAATCATTTCGGATTCCGGGATATCATAAGCAGGAATCCAAAGTTGTTCGACCAAGAACTCGTAGCGTGTTGAATTCTGTGGAAGATCTAGGAGAGATGCGGTGGTAGCCATAGCGTCAGCAGCTCAATTTTGATCTCTTGGTATCTGCTCAAAAGTGATAGTAGTAAATGATGTCTTTAGAGTATCCACCATTTGCTTATATGGCATGAGTTTATCATCTTTGGTCTGATATTCATCTGTTGCTTGTCGAATGACTAGTTGGGAATCGCCATATACTTGTAGTTCTTGTAATTTCCATTGTACGGCTAACCTAAGTCCTGTGATCAAGGCCTCATACTCTGCTATGTTGTTTGTGCATGGAAATGTGAGCCTGTAAGACTTCGAGATGCTATCACCCTGAGGTGTGATAAACAGAATGCCTGCCCCTGAGCCATGCCTAGTGTATGAACCATCAAAATATAGTTTCCATGGTTGTACTTCTATGATCATGAATATCTCTTCATCTAGAAAATTGGAAATGAGGGGATGATCGCCTATGAGTGGTGCATCGGCCAACTGATCTGCAATGACCTGCCCTTTGATAGCTTTACGGTCCACATACTCGATGTCAAATTCACTTAGAATCATTACCCATTTGGCCAAGCGGCCTGTCAATGCTGCTTTGTTGAGTAAATACTTGAGTGGATCAATCTTTGCAATGAGTTGTACCTTGTGTGTCAATAGATAGTGCTGCAATTTAGTGGCTGCCAGGATTACTGCTAGGCAAGCTCGCTCAATAGGTGTGTAATTGAGTTCATAGCCAACCAGTGTGCGAGAGATGTAGTATACAGCACACTCTTTTCCTTCTGCATTATGTTGTGCCAGTAGTACACCCAATGCTGTACTTGTCACTGAGATATAAAGTAACAACGGTCTACTTGGATCTGGTGGCATCAGCAATGGTGGATTCATGAGATAGTCTTTAAGCACCTAAAATGCTTGTTGGCATTTGGCATCCCACTGAAAGCGGATGTTCTTGTGTAGCAGGTGTGTGAATGGGTGACATTTATCAGCCAATTGTGCAATGAATCTTCGGATTGATTGAAGCCGTCCTTGTAGTGTCATTAGTTGACTGATATTCTTTGGAGGTGGCATGTCCATTATTGCCTTAACCTTTGCTGGATCGACCTCAATGCCTTTGCTTGAGACAATGTATCCTAGAAGCTTCCCGGAGGTCACTCCAAAGACACATTTCTTTGGGTTGAGTCAAACATGATATTGTTCCAGTCTATCAAAGATTTGATCTAAGATGTGGAGATGTCCTTCTCTAGTAAGTGATTTTGCTAGTAAGTCATCCACATAATCTTCCATCATAGTATGCATCATGTCATGGAAGATGGTGGTCATTGCTCTTTGATAGGTCGCTCCTGCATTCTTTAGACCAAAAGGCATTACATTCCAACAGTATGTGCCCCATGGACATGTGAAGGTTGTCTTATGTTGATCTTCGGGTGTGATCTTTATCTGATTGTAGCCGGAAAAGCCATCCATGAGTGAAAGCATCGCATGTCCTGCTGTTAGATCCACTATGATGTCAATATTTGGTAGGGGAAAGTCATCCTTAGGACATGCCTTATTCAGATCTCTGAAGTCAGTACAAATGCAGATGCCCCCTTTTGGTTTGCCGACAGGCACAATGTTGGAGATCCATTCTGCATAATCAATTGGCCTAATGAAACCAACATCTAGGAGTTTCTTGAGTTCTGTTTTGACTAGCACTGCAATCTGGGGATGCATCTTACGAAGCTTCTTCTTGACAGGTTTGGCTCCTTCTGCTATGGTGAGGTGATGCATGACTAAATCAGGATCAAGCCCAGGCATGTCTGCATATGACCATGCAAAGTTGATCTGATGCTTCTGGAAGAACTCTATAAATTTAGGTTGTTCCTCTGGAGTGAGAAGAGATGCCAGATGTATGATATGAGGATTTTCAGGAGTCCCCACATTGTATTCTTTGGTTTCGTCGATGAGAATCGTTCATCATTCCTGTTGTGCATTAGCAGGGAGAATGTCAAACCCTTCATCCTCAGGTGCCTCAAAGAGGTTTTCACCGTTGGATACGCTCTTTCTTTTTACTTTTGTGGGATCAAACAGTGCCACAGTGTGGTTTTCACTGGAAGATCCATGTTTCATTGTTATATTTTTGCAGCTGAAAGGTTTGGCATCTGCCCCGAAGTATGCTGCGCTATTAAGTTCAATGGCGAATCCAGCTTTGTGATCCCCGCTTGGTAGATTATCCCGTAATTCCAAAAAGTCAGTGATAGCCTCATCATTTTGGAAGAGGTCGAGACATGGAGGATTTGATTGGTTCCATTCGATGAGTTCAGGGTGGATAATGGGCATTACTTCATCGATTAGGTTAAGTGCGGGAGATGTATCAGTGAGGGTTAAGACGTTATAGTGAAGGTCGTTAATGGTACTCTCCCTGTTAGAATCAGGTGTAGGATGAGACATAGGGTCTGTGGAAGATGTTTCCAGCTCAGGTACCCAAGTGGTCTTTATCTGTGCTTCTCCGTAAACAAGGATGTCTTTGCATGGCGGAGGTGGTGATGTGTCTTCCTCATCTAAAGTGTTAAGCTGTACAGAATCAAATTCCCACTCATGTGAGTCGGTCTCTGAATCACTCTCCAGCATCCGATTGCTATACCATATTGGGATGTCTTTGGAGTTAAACACGGCAGGTGTGATTGGTTTATGTATCTTTGTAGTGATCGGTGTTGCAGGAACTGTGATGGGGATTAAAGGATTTGTTAGTGGAAGTATCGGCAGTGTTGATTTAGTGGCTTCTGTTGGAATGGCTGGTGCCATAGATGTTGCTGTAGGTTTCCATACAGTTGTTGCTACAAATGGTGTTGCTGATGGGATTACTGGTTCGTTTGGTGGGATGAATGATATTGATGACGGTTGCGGTGGGGTTGTGAGCCTCGATGGGGCAGTGGGGATAGTGCTTGATGGTGCTTTGATTATGAAAGGTGTCCTCTTTGCAGTAGGTGGGCAAAATGGTTTGCTGGGTTTTCCTTTGAATTTGAGTTTAGGAAGGATCTCTTTTTCAAAGCCTAGGCCTGTATTACCTTTGGGCTTGAATTCTGGTAGCAGAGGTTCATGTCGTCCTTGTTTGCAGTATCCCAAAGCACTCTGACCATCATATCCCATTCTTTTCATAATGAGGAGGCCTTTGCCATACTGTTCTGTAGGAAGTGTAACTCGCGGTTTATCAGTGGTGATGGGATCTTTATAGATCCAGTCCGCTAGGTCCTCATCTTGTGTCTCTTCCTCTTGACTCTTTCCAAGGACGAAAGGCGTCAAGGCACATGCTGGCGTGATTAGTGGTTGCTGGAGTAACTGCGGTGGCTTACCATGTGTTCTAGGAGAAGTGGGCATTTGTCCCACACAAAAGAGCTGACTCAAGTTGTATTCTCCAGGACCTTCCTCTGCTACTTTCATCTTAATCTTTTCTTGCTTGGGTATAGGGGTGTTCGAACTGGCAAGAGAGGCGGGACTTACATATGATGTGGAGGAAATGGCTTCCCTATTATTAGGAACAGTAATTTCTGGTTGATGGCTAATATTATGGCAAAAAGCAAAGGGATTTGCATCGCCCAGGATTGTGATCTCTGTACCGTTATATGGGAACTTGATACATTGATGGTAGGTAGATGGAACAGCTTGCATGGCATGTATCCAAGGTCTCCCTAATAATAGATTATATGGCAGAGGAAGGTCCAGAACCTGACAGATGATGTGCTTTACTACAGGGCCCACTCGGATTGGTAGTACCACAGCTCCTTTGGATGAACGCTCTGCATCATCATAGGCCTTGATGGTGATCTTCTTGTGAGGATCCACTGATTCTATTGCATATCCCAATGCTGTGACCAACTGTAGTGTGCAAATGTTCAGGCCTGCTCCATTATCGATCAAGACTCACTTAATCCTATGCTGGTTGATAAATCCTTCAATGTGTAGCGAGGCATTATGAGGTTGCTGGAAGGAAGAGTTGTCACTTTCAGAAAAAGTGAGACAAGGTGATGACTTTAGATTTCCAACCATGGCTTGAAATTGGTCCGTATTCAGGTTTGCAGGGACTAACGCCTCTTGGAGTGCTTGATCCAAGATTGTTTTATGAGATGGCGATAGGCGCAATAGTTCTAGAATGGATATAAGTGCAGGGGTTTTGTCTAATTGTTCCACAAGATTGTACTGCTTTGGGACGGAGGTGGTGCCTTGTGGAGCTGCCTTGATGGTGACCTTGCCATTTGAGGTGAGATTTTTGAAGGTGATAGTTGCAATTTGTTCACTGGCATCATACAGGTGATTTACAATGTAGTTATACGCAGCCTGCATATAATCAGTGGTATCAGTGCCTCGCCGGGAAGTGGAAGGACCCCTTTGATCTTGTGATGGAAGTGGATTTTTGAACATCAGATGATCATTATTTGTTGTTTTTGGGTCATGTCCTTCAATCTCAATTTCTCCTCGATCAATAAGATCTTGAATGAGATCTTTCAATCGGTGACAATTACTTGTCTTGTGTCCTCTTCCTTGATGGAATTCACAATGTTCAGTATCTCTCCACCATGCCGGTTTGACCTGAGGCTCATAGTTGGATAGCTTAGGTAGAGTGATCAAATTCTGAGAAATGAGTTGTCGCAACACTGTTTCAATGGGTTCCCCTAAGGGAGTATATTCGCGTTTTTGTTTTTGTGGATGAGGTCTTGGTTCATCATGAGATGTGATGCGACCTTGATTAGAAGGAGCATTTGTGTTATTCTGAGGGGGAGGATTTTGTCCTGCAAATCGAACCACAGGTTGTGCATTTTGGATAGTCCGAGCATCCACAACCCCATCATTGACGATGTTCTTGTTTTTATTCCAGAAGTTTGGTTTATCGCTATTGAAGCGTGGGCGAGGACCATCTTTTGGTTCATTAAAGATTTTGATGAGTCCTTTCTTGATGAGTGCCCTTTCACATTTTAAACCCTTGGTGATCATATCGTTAAAAGAGTCTGTGTCTTTGACATCCAGGTGAAATTCCATTTCTTCGTTTAAGTTGGAAATGAAGATTTCCACGAGTTCTCGTTCAGGTAACTGAAGAGAACGTCTGCTAGACATTTGGCGCCATCGTTGCAAGAATACTGAGAATAGTTCACCTAGTTTTTGTTTGGTGTTGCACAGATCAGCCATGGTGATGTCGCGTTCAATGTTATGAGAGTAATGAGCAGGGAATTTTTGGATAAGTTCCTCAAATGTTCTAATGCCACCTAGTAGTCGGGAAAACCATGATGTGGTTGTTCCTCCCAAGCTTTGGGGAAAAAGGCGCATTAGGTAGGTGTCTTCATATGCTACTTCAAGACAAGTGGAATAAAATTCTCTGACATGATCACGAGGATCTCCCTTTCCCCTATATTTTTCAAATTTGGGTGTTTCGAATCCTCTTGGAAAGGGTGGCATATAAAGATTTCTATCAAAAGGATAAGGACAGATGTCATTGAGTGAAAAATGGTTAATCTTGACACCACTATGAAGTTGTTGGGCGAGATTCTCGACTTGTTGCCGCAACATCTCCATTTCATTTGGAGGAGGAGGTGGTGGGTTACCTCGAGGAATGTTATATCTGTGTGGGAGAAAAAGTGACACTAAGCAAACATGCCCTAATCTCACTTTCAACCACACACTTGTGGAATACGAAAGAGCCTAGAGGTATCACACAATTGGCTACTTCTTCTTGTGGAAGAGAGAGCCACGAGCTACCTATTAGGATTTCTATTCCTTTGTTGTAATCGAAAGATGAAATGATGCAAGTTCAATCCCTAACCCCAAAGTGCAAATATGAACTAATAACAAGATTGCAGAATTGAACTTAAACAATGGAAAGCTGTAAACACAAGGACAAGACAAGAATGCAAATGCGTACCCGGAGTTAAAATCTGACTGAAAATGTTCGGGACGGGGGCGTGGGCGCCACTGTCCTGATTCTGCCCCTGAAACTGCTCCGGAAACTGCTATTTTTGCACTCTGGAAAAGCTATCAAAAATGCTGAAAATGCTGTCTGTCAGGAGGACCAGGGCACCCAGCGCCCCTATCCCAGGGACCAGAGCACCCAGCGCCCCTGTCCTGGTAGGACCAGGGCGCTCCACGCCCCTGTCCTGGTCTTTTGCTCTGAAATTTGGTGTGAAGTTCGGTCTCCATCTGCTTCTTCCGGATCTATAACTTACGGCGTTGTTCGAATTCTGAAACCTGCACTTATATCTAAAAAGGTGTGGTGGGCGGCTATATAGGGTTTTGCCTTAGTCAAACCCCCGCTTCGGTGATTTCCACCTCCACGAATAGCCAAGTTGTATTGTAAAATGTATTGTGTGTGCAGACCTAGTGTGTGTGCAAGGTCCTTAAATGCAAGAAAGCAAACTAGAGCAACCTAGAAAGTAAACCCTAATTGCTTGTAAATGATAATGTAAATGCTCTAAATCAAGATACAAAGTGATCTAAAGCATGAATAAAGGATGTATTGAAGCTTATGCAAAGACATGAAAACAACATGAAATCATACCCAACCCTCAAGGGAGGAGTACAAGCCAATCTTCAGTCGGTAATCTCCTATTGTTCTTCAATGTCTTCCAAGCCCTAAATGGATGAATGAAATTGATAAATGCTTGATAGAAGGATGTTGAATGTTATTGAAGTCTTCAAAGATCTACTCTTTCGCTGCATAGAAGGTCCTCGAAAGCCAAAAAAAAATCTGATCCTCTCAAATGAAGAAAGAGAGCTCTTTATATATGAGACCCTAGGTCTTAATTTCGACTTTAGGCCGACTTAGAGATTGAATCTCCCACCAATTTCTTGGGGTTAAGCTTTATTTTATGATTGGATCGCGCTCCTAAAATTTCGGGAAAAATGTCCGGGACCATGTTGCACTCCGGGCACCATGGTCCCGACAACTTTTCACCAAATTTTCAGGACTGTCGGATATGATGATTTTAGAGAGAATCCCGAAGTTACAGGTGATTTCGAGATGTTTTGACCCCCGAAATCAAGCCCCCAAGTTCAAAATAGGACCTAATTAGGGTTTTTGATTAAATGATGTATAGGAGGAATAAAATGAAAAGGGCACACTTTAATGAAAGGGCCCAACTTTATGATATGGGAGATGATAAAATAGAACCTTAGACCTAATTAATTTAATTAATTAAGTGCTAAAGGGGAAATGTAATGCAAAATGCAAAATGCGCCAAGGCGGGTGCTAAACTAGGTGTGAAATTATACCACCCTAGCAAGTGCGTACAATTTACGATGCTACATTTAGCCCCCACTTTAGCGGTCATATGAACACTATGTGCATATGCAAGCTAAAGTACAGAAAAGTAAACATTATTTGAAAAAGGATATATCCATAAGTCTGTCGAACGAAGCCCCCAGCGGCATCTGCAGTACACAGTTAGGAACCGCACCCTACAAAACCACATGTTAGATCACAAAATCACCTAATGCTTACTAAGGAAGGTGATGAAAATTCGAGGGTAGCTATATGCCCCCCCCTGTTTCGGCTTGCTAATTTTAGTGAGTTGAAACAGGGTATCATGTTTACCACTTCGAATTGTTTAAAGAATATTGATGACAAGTGCTCACAAGAAGATTTGATATGAGATCAAAAACTAATGGAGAATCATTTGGTAAGAAAGAGGACTAAATCTCAATTCCAACGCAACAAAGAGTGTGAGGATTTGAGAGTTCTCTAACACAAGATGAAGGATGTAAATGGAAACAAAATGCAAAGAGAAGAAAAGAAAGGAAAAAGGCATGAATACACCCATTGGTGATCCATGAGAAGAATAGTGAGAGAGAAAACATGGACTTCTCGCCCCTAGATCTTGTCTAGGTGATCCATGGAAAAAAGGACATGAAAAACTAGCCCCTAGAGTCTGTCTAGGTGATCCATGTAAGGGAGGAGAGTGAGAAAGTCTAGCCTTATGCCGCTAGTTCCACTCAACCTCGTGCATGTGTGTGTAAGTGAGGTTAGAAGCATCTCATAGGAGTCTATGCCCGAGTATGCTACAACCTGTATATGTATAGTACAAAAGCGTGACATCTCGCTCTAAGAGTCTGTGCTCTGGTTCCGAGAATAATCACCTTGCATAAAAGAACAATGGAGACATCTCGCTCTAAGAGTCTGTGCTCTGGTTCCGAGAATGACCCATTGCTCAAAAAGTGTAATGTTTATGTCATAAGCACAGTAGAACAAGGATACCTACCTTCATCACAAAAGAAGATACCCCAAAAATGCAACAATGTCATAGATCCAAGCAAGAGAGTTTTACACTCTTTAAGCAAGGATAAGATAGTTGAAAAGGGATATCTTGTAGTATGTGTAAAGGAGATCCTTAGAGGAGAAGAGATCTTTGTACAAAAGACACCTATCCCCGAGAGGAATTGTCTTAGACAAATATAACATCTTCTAGAATAAGACAAAGAAGAGAATAAGAATGCAATACCTTCTTCTTTTGTGAGGTGAAAGTGATTCTTAATGAAGGATGACGCTCTTTTTAACCCAATTGGGAGAGTGAATTCATTATGGATGTATTTTACCAAGTGTAAAAGAGGTTGTAGTCAAGGACTTACACCTCTTGTAAGAGAGAATCCTTGAACAAACAACAACAAATGCATACAAGGAATAACATCAAGTAATAAAGTTCACACCATCCACGAAATAGGAAAAAGTGGATCCTTAGATTAAAAAATAAGGAGAGATCATTGCCTCCCAAGGATAAGGATAATGAGAAGGACTTACACAATCTTCCAGGGAGAGATTTAGACATAAGCAAAATGTACTACATACTCACATGAGTTCATGCAAGCAAGACATTAGTGTATGTAAAATTCTCCTCACAAGAAGTGGGTAAGGTAAGAAAGAGAATACACATTTTCTCCCATATCTAGGAAAAGAGGATTCTAAAGAAAAGATGATCAATATTTCCACATTATTACCCCATAGGAACAAGAGATAACATAGAAAAATTAGGCTATTATGTTGCTTCAAAAATATGATTGCACTTGAAATTGTACCATCATGAATGACAATGAGCCCCCAGTAAATGAGCTACCAATGTCACATAATGATGAGCAACATAATAGCCATTAATGTTATTTAAAGACATGATAGATTGAATGAGGAATTTGAATATTACATGCTAAATGCTCAACTATAAGTGACATCAAAAACATGTATAAAGTGATAAAAATTGAAGAAGAAAAGTCACAAGAAATCTTAGAAGAGGGATGAGTGTAATTTATTAGAGCCTTATCCCTAGAGGAAAGGACTTTATGATGAATAGGAGATAAAGATTCATAAGTGGATTTAGAAATTTGAGGGGAGTCATAAAGAGACTTGTTCATCGCCAAGATTTCCTTACGAGGGGAATGAGAGGAAGTAGAAGATGATTTAGTTGAAGTGAGATCATCATCACTACTAAATATAGCATTCACATTGAGAGATGGTCTTTTAGATGCTTTGGTACGTTTGCAGGGATTATAGCCGAGTCCAAAGGCATAATTGTGAAAATTAGTCTCTAGAGGAACTTTTATCCCTTGTTCATGAGCGCCACAACCATTTCCATGATGCCCATGCTTAGCAAAAATGTGAAAACCATGACCATAACGATCAGCCATTTCAGAAAGAGAAGGCAGTTTTTCATAAGACAAAGAATCAAACTCTTCATAATTAGAGGTGTGAGGAGAAGAAGTTTGAGAAGCGGCCACAAAATTATTGCTCATAGGTTCAGGTAAGATTGATTGATTTTTAGTTTCTTCCTTATTTTTAACTTTAAACTCTCTAGGAGGAACCCTATACTCACCTACAAAGGTGGGATTAAAGTCAAGAGACCCCCAATCGTCTTCTGCGAGAACCTTCTCAAGATCAAAAACCTCTTCATGTGTAGATTCAAGTCGAGAAGAATCTTCTTCAGGAGCTTTAGATTCATCCAAAGAATTTTGATTATCAGAGGGTAAGGATTCATCCATAGGTATCTTGTTCAAAGAGTCATTACTAGAAGAGGAAGGCTTAGATGTTTGCAAACAAGCTTGAAGATTAGTGTCACCTATCAAGGTATATGTCTTATTGTTATAAATGAATTTAACTTGTCTATGCAATGTAGAGGGGACAGCTTGCATACCGTGAATCCAAGGTCTCCCTAATAACAAGTTGTATGTTAGATTTCCCGACATAACATGGATAGGAGTAGGCAAAGTAACAGGTCCCACTGTGATGGGTAAGGTGATAATACCTAATGAAGACTTAGCCACATTATCAAAGCCTCGAATGGGACGAGAGTCAGGCTCAATAAGGGATGTATCCACATTCATCTTATGCAATAGATTAATGCTACACACATTAAGGCCAGAGCCATTATCTACCAGTGTTCGTCTTATAGCAGTGTCATTTATGATAACCACAATCATCAAGGGATCATATTGATGTTGAATTTCACTAGTAGGCAACTCATCTTGGGTAAACACAATTTGAGCTTTAGGTTTCATCACAGAGTTAACCAAAGACACTATATTACTAGATGTATTAGGTGGAGGAACATTCAAATCTTTCAAGGCATCTTGTAACATTCCATGATGAGCGGAAGAAGTTTGGATCAAATCCCAAAGGGATATCTTAGCAGGAGTAGTTTTAAGTTGTTCTATGAGATCATATTCCTTACCAAGAACTTGTGAAATACGAGGAGCTTGAGGAAGAATAGGTTGGGAAGGAGGAAGCGAAGTTGGGATAACTGGAGGAGGATTAGGTTGCCTATTGTTTCTTGTGTTATAGGTATGGGCAACCACATGATAACTCTCTCTAGTCATTTGCTTAGCATACTCATAAGGGATCTTAGAGGAATAACCTCCTTGCATAGTAATAACAGGTTTCTTAGGAGTGCAAAAAGAATCATTAGCATAACCACCTTGAACCACTAAGATAGGCTTATTTAAAGGTTGAGAATTTTGAGAAGGACAAGCACCTTGGACAGTGAAGAGAGGTTTGTTAGGTGTCTCATTCACATGTATCAAATTGATTGAGGATGGTTTAGAGGAATGAACAAAAGTGTTGGAAGAATTATTGATAGTCTTCTCTTGCACTAAAATCTTGTCACGGATCAAACCAATTTTAGGAGAGAGACAAGGGATAGGCATTGATGTTCTAGTAGGAAGAGTAATACTAGGAAAGGTCATATCATCCTCTATCATCAAAGGATCTACATGGGGAATAAACTCTCTAGGAGAAGGATCAACATTACTCTCTAAAGTCTCACTTTTGAGAGGGAGATCTTTGAAAGAGATGTTAACCATTTTGCTTTGAACTAGGGCTTCCTTATGAGTAGAACCAAGTTGAGGAAAGGGAGAATAATTGAGATTCAAGGAAGGGGAGAAACTATCAAGGGAGTTTCCAATCTTGATTTCATCCCCTTTGGCTAGGGGTAGAGAATAATCTATACCTTCTTCTAATGGTTCATCCCAAATAGTGAGGTTGTTGAAAGGAATGTTTGAAGTATTGTCAATTTCGGTAGAGGAGATAACATTGTTTATTAATTCCACATCCTTAGGAGGGAGCGCATCAATAGATGTGTTAAACTCATCCTCTTTCCTCAAAATATGTTCAATATGATCTTTAGGGGAGAGAGAATTAAGGAAATTGCTTATTATTTCATCTTCTTTCTCTAAGGGATGCTTATGGGTAAGACCAACTTTAGGAGAAGGGTAAGCATTTATCATTAATTCATCATCTCTAGTGGGAATTTTGTTGGAAAAGGAAAGGCCATCACTAGGAAATGTAGGGATAATGTCATCTTCTTGCACAAAAGGATCCTCATGAAGGGAGTGTTTTTTAGGAGACACAAAGGCATCAAGGGCATCATTCAACAAAGCATGATCATATCTATTAAAAGGTTTATCTTTTGATTCAAAAGGAGATATCTCTTCATAGAGAGGATCATTGAAAACAACCATGTTACTAGATTTAGTGGAAGAGCTGATAGGAATGTACCCTTGAGAGGAATCATTCGACTTATCTTTCTCATCACAACGAAATGGCATAGTAACAATGTTTATGAGTTTTTGGTAAAATGAAGGTTTGGTATATTTAGGTTTCAAAAATTCATCTAAAGCTTCATCTAACTCATAATCATCACAAATATGAACATCTTGCAAATAAAAATCTGACATTTTGAAATTGCATAAAATTTAAACACACAATGCAAAGAAACACACTTTTTTTTTTTTTTCTTTTTAATGAAAATGAAATGAAAACACACTAAATCTTGATCTAGATCTAACAAATGCAATGCAAGAAGAAGCAATGATAGATTCACGTCGGGTTCACCAAAATGTGTGGGAGAAAAAGTGACACTAAGAAAACATGCCCTAATCTCACTTTCAACCACACACTTGTGGAATACGAAAGAGCCTAGAGGTATCACACAATTGGCTACTTCTTCTTGTGGAAGAGAGAGCCATAGGCTACCTATTAGGATTTCTATTCCTTTCTTGTAATTGAAAGATGAAATGATGCAAGTTCAATCCCTAACCCCAAAGTGCAAGTATGAACTAATAACAAGATTGCAGAATTGAACTTAAACAATGGAAATTTGTAAACACAAGGACAAGACAAGAATGCAAATGCGTACCCAGAGTTAAAATCTGACTGAAAATGTTCGGGACGGGGGCGCGGGCGCCACTGTCCTGATTCTGCCCCTGAAACTGCTCCGGAAACTGTTGTTTTTGCACTCTGGAAAAGCTGTCAAAAATGCTGAAAATGCTGTCTGTCAGGAGGACCAGGGCGCCCAGTGCCCCTATCCCAGGGACCAGGGTGCCCAGCGCCCCTGTCTTGGCAGGACCAGGGCACTCCACGCCTCTGTCCTGGTCTTTTGCTCTGAAATTTGGTGTGAAGTTCGGTCTCCGTCTGCTTCTTCCAGATCTGTAACTTACGACGTCGTCCGAATTCTGAAACCTGCACTTATATCTAAAAAGGTGTGGTGGGCGGCTATATAGGGTTTTGCCTTAGTCAAACCCCCGCTTCAGTGATTTCCACCTCCACGAATAGCCAAGTTGTATTGTAAAATGTATTGTGTGTGCAGACCTAGTGTGTGTGCAAGGTCCTTAAATGCAAGAAAGCAAACTAGAGCAACCTAGAAAGTAAATCCTAATTGCTTGTAAATGATAATGTAAATGCTCTAAATCAAGATACAAAGTGATCTAAAGCATGAATAAAGGATATATTGAAGCTTATGCAAAGACATGAAAACAACATGAAATCATACCCAACCCTCAAGGGAGGAGTACAAGCCAATCTTCAGTCGGTAATCTCCTATTGTTCTTCAATGTCTTCCAAGCCCTAAATGGATGAATGAAATTGATAAATGCTTGATAGAAGGATGTTGAATGTTATTGAAGTCTTCAAAGATCTACTCTTTCGCTACATAGAAGGTCCTCAAAAGCCAAAAAAAAATCCGATCCTCTCAAATGAAGAAAGAGAGCTCTTTATATATGAGACCCTAGGTCTTAATTTTGACTTTAGGCCGACTTAGAGATTGAATCTCCCACCAATTTCTTGGGGTTAAGCTTTATTTTATGATTGGATCGCGCTCCTAAAATTTCGGGAAAAATGTCCGGGACCATGTTGCACTCCGGGCGCCATGGTCCCGACAACTTTTCACCAAATTTTCAGGACTGTCGGATATGATGATTTTAGAGAGAATCCCGAAGTTACAGGTGATTTCGAGATGTTTTGACCCCCGAAATCAAGCCCCCAAGTTCAAAATAGGACCTAATTAGCGTTTTTGATTAAATGATGTATAGGAGGAATAAAATGAAAAGGGAACACTTTAATGAAAGGGCCCAACTTTATGATATGGGAGATGATAAAATAGAACCTTAGACCTAATTAATTTAATTAATTAAGTGCTAAAGGGGAAATGTAATGCAAAATGCAAAATGCGCCAAGGCAGGTGCTAAACGAGGTGTGAAATTGTACCACCCTAGCAAGTGCGTACAATTTACGACGCTACAATATCTGATGTGAGATTGAATCTCCCGCCAATTTCTTGGGGTTAAGCTTTATTTTATGATTGGATCGTGCTCCTAAAATTTCTGGAAAAATGTCCAGGACCATGTTGCACTCCGGGCGCCATGGTCCCGACGACTTTTCACCAAATTTTCAGGACTGTCGGATATGATGATTTTAGAGAGAATCCCGAAGTTACAGGTGATTTCGAGATGTTTTGACCCCCGAAATCAAGCCCCCAAGTTCAAAATAGGACCTAATTAGGGTTTTTGATTAAATGATGTATAGGAGGAATAAAATGAAAAGGGCACACTTTAATGAAAGGGCGGCCCAACTTTATGATATGGGAGATGATAAAATAGAACCTTAGACCTAATTAATTTAATTAATTAAGTGCTAAAGGGGAAATGTAATGCAAAATGCAAAATGCGCCAAGGCGGGTGCTAAACTAGGTGTGAAATTGTACCACCCTAGCAAGTGCGTACAATTTACGACGCTACAATATCTGATGTGATCTCTACCTCTTTCCTCATGGCGACTTTGTCTTTCTGATGCTTGTCTTAATTGGGCAAGATCAAAGTCAGAGGGGAGTTTGGCTCCTTCTTGAGTGAGTTTTAAGAAGTGAGCATCCGCATTACTCCTGAGTATTTCGTCAAACAATCTGTTAAAGAGAGGGTTATGCTGAGCCCTTTCTATTGTTGCAGGAGTAGGAGTACTTGGGTTTTCGTCATTTGCATTTCCTCCAAGTGCTTCTTGGAATTCATTGAGATTTTCCTCTTCTTCTTCTTCTATTTCTATTTCTCGTTGCCGTGACTGTGATCGGGTTTGGGCCATTTTGTTTATGAGTCTTTGTTGAAATTGCATAAAAATGATGATGAGTTTGTGTTGAAATGAGAGATTGATGGTTGGTGAATTATGTGGTATGTAGATCTCTTTAGCACTTTTAAGGTAGATGTAACCGAAATTCCTTCTTCGAATTTGCTTGCTTGTTTTGATAAGATTTGATGTGATAAGGTGTAGAGAAATCTGAGATGTGTTACAGATTTAACTACCTAGTAATGAGAGGATTCACTCATGAACTAGTTTTAACCTACGTAGATGTGTTTCTTAGGATGAGCTTATCCTAGATGTAGAAACAATCTAAAAAAGTGATGTGATGTGTTTGATTCAAGCAATATTTAAAAAGGAATCTTGGAACAAGAACCTCTTAATGTTTTTGAGAGTTTGGGATGGATTGATGATGGAATGATGATGTATGAATGAGATGATGGGTGTTTTGTTTTCAACTTTAGTAAAAACTTTGTGTTACAAATGGGACAGACTCTACCTCTTCTCTTTCAGGTGTTGGAGGTATTTCTCTAGCTGTGTTGTAGGTGATGCAGACGTTTGGGAAGAAATTGGGGTTAATCTTTCCTCCTTGATTTTTGTGATAACTCAAAGCTCTATATTGCATAAAAGCTTTGCGGTTCAATGATTCGGAATCAAATTTGTTTGTTTTGCTTTGAAGGTAGAGACGCATGCGATGGAAAAAGATTCTATGGGAGACAAAGATTTGTCGATTGATATAGAAGAATTTCCTCTTTTTGATCAAAGCCTTTGAGCTTAATGGTCTTCTTTTCAAGTTGATATTCTGATGACACTTCTTCTTTCGCAAGATGTGAAGAATGGTCGTAAAATTTGACTCTTTGTTGTTTGTACCTTGTTTTTGATGTTTTTGGTTGTTTTGACAGATGTTTGGTTGGATGAATACTTTGTTTTTGGGAAGTGATTTTCTGATTTTTCTTTGACAAGAAAACAAAGCAAACACACAAACACAAGAATGTTGCCTCAAAGGCACAAATGAGTATGGGTCTTAGATCAACCCAATCCTTGGACTTGTATATGACCCTTCCTTTAGATTTATTTTAAGGTGTATTTCCAAAGCCTGAAGTCGGCTCAATTTGCACTAGGTCTGTAAAACGAACTCACTTCAAACACTTTTTATCCCTAAGGTCAAATGGCCAGTTGTGATAAATTTAGCCCACATCTTGATATTTCTTCGACTTTGGTACTACATACCTTATGAATCCCGTCGTGGCAGGTAAGGATGTGATATACTAAGTCTTGCACGAGCATAACAAATAGATGATCCCTATGATGGGGGAGTCACCACTTTTATCAAGCCACAAGTGACTTTTCAAAAAGCTATGTTTCTACTCAAGGAAATATGTATGGTGAGTATCTTGGGAGCAAAACCATCTATGCTCTTGCACTAAATTATATCTCAAATATCCTCAATCAATAGAATGGGTGGGTACTATTTAAAGGTGTTTAGTCATGTTCGATGTTTTTGGACATAAGTTCATTCTGCAGTGACTCACTTAAGAGCTTTGTAACTAGTGGTGGGGCCCATTTGTCCTTTCGGCCAGTTACACTGTAGGAACAGCTATACCCAAGGCTACAGCTTTCGCTCTCACCTGATTTCTATAGCGGCTCGAAGGATTTACCGCTCAAGGTCATTCCCAAGAGTGATGTGTCTCTTGGCAGGCCTCTCTTAAAAAGATAAAATTTTGAGTGTTACTAACACTTTTCTCTTGCACCTAGGACCACGAAAGCCAAGGGAGAGGATAGTGTGTGTTAGAAGTAGGACCACTCGACCAACTCTTTGCACAAGTGTGCCAAGCACGAAAAACACTTGTTCTTTTTAATCTATCATTGCAATGTGATCTAACTATTTGGAGATGTTGCTCCAATAATCATGGTGTTCTTTTTAATTTTCAAAGGCAATTGTTTGAGTAAACTAGAATTTGAAAATCCTGGTCAACTTAATGAAAAACATGTTTGCATGAAGTAAAATTGCTTTAAAAATGAGACAAGTTGATTGTGAATTTTATTTGCACCAAAAATGGAAGTGTGGATTGTGAGTTTTATCTTGATGCAAGAAATAAAATTTGCCTTGTTGATTTTAAGCATCAAAACGAAGTTTGTTTCCTAACTTGCAAAAAAAAATAAAGTTATTTTTGTATAAGTTTGTGGTTCTTTTTACCTTGGAACAATGAAATTCTTTTTAAGAGCCCCAAACAAATGTGTGATTCTTTTTTAAAAGCCCAAATTTGAAATGTGAAGTTAATTTTAAACCAAAATAAAAAGTGAATTCATTTTTAAAACCAACTTCAAAAACAAGTTAGTAAAAAATATAAATCTACTTTTTAATCTAATTTAAATCTGCACAAAAGAGAAAAATAGTTAGTAAAATCCGCCTATTTGGGGGGCTTCTACAAGCCTAATTTTTTTTTTTTTGGTTTTTTTTTTTTTTGGTTACAAGGTGATTTGTACAACGTTTTGTTACAATAGCACTAGTCTGGGTTTGAACAGAGGCACTATTTAACACAAACGCACTAAAAGAAAGGGAAAGACAGAGAAGGAAAAAGCACTGAAACAGGGTGAATAGCGCCAAAATAATGTCAAACGCACCAAAACAGTGTCAAAAGCGCAACCTGTGTGACATTTTCAACATTCAAACATGTTATTGGTTAAAAACAAGTTGATCTTTTTGCGTGTTTGATTCACGTCGGGTTCACCAAATGATGCTCTGCAAAAAAGGATTAGAAAATCTGTTTGATGGCAACACACACAAGAGCACAAGAAACAAACGTTAGTGTTAGCAACAAAAGATTATCCTAAACAGGCATATCAAGAGAGATATTAAGCATGAAATAGAAAGCATATAAACATAGAATGAAATAGCTAATCAAGATGCTCATAGTTGCTCCTCCCTTGTTCCTCTCCTCTCCAAGTCCCAAATGAGTGTAGCTCTCAGCAGCTTTTTGCACTATGGATGCTTATGGAGGATTGAGATTTAATATTAAGCTTCAAATATGAAATGAAAAGCTAAATACTATGCTATTGATGCTAAAATGATTGATTTTACCAAAAAGACAAGATTTTAGTTATGTTATGCTAAATGCTCTCTAAAAATGTCTATAGCATAAATGCATACAAGTTTTCAGGATATGGATTATGAAGGAATGGGCTCTATTTATAGGAAAAATGGAGCAATGGATGGCCAGGATTGAAAGGTTTAATCAAGGGTCAAGCTTGAAAGTTGGGGATCCATGTGCACAATTTGCACCAATGAAATGGTGACAAGTGTCAACATAAGATTGGGTTGAGAGAAGAGGTTGGAGGCATTAAATGTCTGAGGAGACCTCATGGTTATCTAGAAGGTAAGGGTCAAGCCTAAATTAGGATTACCCACTGGATTAGGAGTTAATGCAAGGATAAACCTTTGTGCAAATGATTAAGAGATAATCATGGTCAAAGCATTAAAGGCTTGATGAGACCCTTGGGTTGGGTAGAGGTTGAGTCAAAACAAATGTTTTAACCATGTTGGAGGGTTTGGGTTAACCATTAATGATTTTTGAAGACTTTGTGGATTAAGTGGTTGAAGGTTGGAAGCTTTCAAAGGTTATCCAAGACTTTGAGACATTTAGTGGTTGAAGGTTGGAAGCCTTTAATGGTTATCAAAGACTTTTAGGCTTTGAGAAGTGACTCCATTTTGCTTAGGAATGTGACAATAATTAGGGGATGGATTAGGCTAATTAGGAAGGGGTTAGAAGAATCTATAAGGGGATTAGATTTTGCAAGTGGATTTGGTGGGTGAGGGAAAATAGGATTTTATTTAAAATAAAAATTCATTTATTTCAATAAATATGTGCAAGTTGTATTTGGATAAATATTCAAATAAATATTAATTTATTTAAATGAGAAAAAGGAAGATAAAGCATTAAAATGCTTGAAGACTTTGAGGGGAACCATTAAAGGCTTGAAGACTTTAAGGGAAGACATTAAGTTTGAAGACTTCAAAGCCGTCAAGTTTGAAGACTTTAAGGGAAACCATTAAAGGTTTCAAGTGGGTGAGGATAAATAGGATTTTAAATAAATAATTTATTTAAAATAGTTGTGCAACTTGCATTTGTAGGAAAATGCAAGTGGGTGGAGGATAAAGGTGATTTAAATAAATGATTTATTTAAAATAGTTGTGCAACTTGCTTTTGTAGGAAAATACAAGTGGGTGGAGGATAAAGGTGATTTAAATAAATGATTTATTTATTTAAATGTGAGAGGTGGGATTTTGGGGGATTTAAATAAATATTAATTTATTTAAATGTGAGAGGTGGGATTTTGGGGGATTTAAATAAATATTAATTTATTTAAATGTGAGAGAAGATTTAATTAAACAAATATGATTTATTTATTTAATTAATGGTATGAATTTGGTTAAGTGAATTAAATCAAATAAATTGAATAATTTATTTAATTAATAGGAGAAGAGGGTTAAGATGAATTAATTAAATATTAATTTAATTAATTATTAATTGATGGTTAAATAATCAAATAAATACTAAGTATTCATTTAATTAAGTGGACAGATTTATGTGACTACAGATACTTCTCGAGGAATTTCTTCGCGTCCTTGTTCTTAAATGATGTCCCATTATCTGAGATTATAGTGGAAGGTATCCCGAATCGAGAAATGATGTTTTCTAGAAGAAATTGACAAATCACTTCAGCAGTGGTAGAGCGAAGGGGAATAGCTTCTACCCACGTCGTAAAGTAATCTGTTGCAGTTATAATGAAGGTGTGTCCTTGAGATGAAGGAGGAGAGATTTTACCAATGAGATCCAAACCCCATGCGGAGAAAGGCCAAGAAACTACTTGAGAACAAAGTTCTTGGGCAGGAGCATGAATCAGATTATTATGTTGTTGACATTGATGACATTTCTTAACAAATGAAAAAGAATCCTTCTGCATAGTTTGCCAATAGTATCCCATACGAAGTAATCTTTGAACCCAGGATTTGCCTCCGAAATGCCCCCCACAGGCACCTGAATGCGCCTCTTCAAGAGCAACGGGGATTTCCAATTTGTTAAGACAGCAAAGGAGAAGGCCATCATAACCCCTTCGGTAAAGGACATTAGAAAGGATGATATACCTAGCAGACAGCTTGCGGATTCTAGCCCTAGTGTTCCTATTAGGGGAATCAGGAAAGGTACCATTGATCAAATATCTTACGATATGCGAATACCATTCGTCTGAATCTACAAAGTCACAACATGTTACCAAGCTAGAATCGTCTACAATAGTTGGAGAAATAAGGTTGTGAATAACAAATTTAAGATCAACCACAGGGTCCTCTAAAGATACAAGAGAAGCCACACATGCCATTGCGTCCGCATGTCGATTATCTTTTCGAGGAACAGGTTCCATGGTATAAGAATCGAATTTTTCTAATAAAGAGATGGCAAGGTCTTTATATTGGGATAATTTGTCTTGTTTTGCTTGATACAATCCTGTTACTTGTCTTTTAGAAGCTTTAGTATGTTTGCAGGGACTATAGCCAAGTCCAAAGGCATAATTGTGAAAATTAGTCTCTAGAGGAACTTTTATCCCTTGTTCATGAGCACCACAACCTTTTCCATGATACCCATGCTTAGCAAAAATACGAAAACCAAGACCATAACGATCAGCCATTTCAGAAAGAGGAGGTGGCTTTTCATAAGACAAAGAATCAAACTCTTCATAATTAGAGGTGTGAGGAGAAGAAGTTTGAGAAGCAGCCACAAAATTATTACTCATAGGTTCAGGTAAGATTGATTGATTTTTAGCTTCTTCCTTCTTTTCAACTTTAAGCTCTCTAGAAGGAACCTTATATTCACCTACAAAGGTGGGATTGAAATCAAGAGATCCCCAATCATCCTCTGCGAGAACCTTCTCAGGATCAAAATCCTTCTTATGTGTAGATTCAAGTTGAGAAGAATCTTCTTCAGGAGCTCCCGACTCATCCAAAGAATTTTGATCATCAGAGAGCGAAGACTCATCAATAGGTATCTTGTTTAAAGAGTCATCACTAGACGAGGATGGCTTAGAAGAACCCCCTTTAGAAGTAGATGTTTGTAGACAAGCTTGGAAATTAGTGTCACCTATCAAGGTATATGTCTTATTGTTATAGATAAATTTAACTTGTCTATGCAATGTAGAGGGGACAGCTTGCATACTGTGAATCCAAGGCCTCCCTAATAACAAGTTGTATGTTAAATTTCCCGACATAACATGGATAGGAGTAGGCAAAGTAACGGGTCCTACTGTGAGAGGTAGGGTGATAATACCTAATGAAGTCTTAGCCACATTGTCAAAGCCTCGAATGGGACGAGAATCAGGCTCAATGAGAGATGTATCCACATTCATTTTATGTAATAGATTGATGCTACACACATTAAGGCCAGAGCCATTATCTACTAGTGTTCGTCTTATAGCAGTATCTTTCATGATAACCACAATCATCAAGGGATCATATTGTTGTTGAATTTCACTTGTAGGAAACTCATCTTGGGTAAACACAATTTGAGCTTTAGGATTCATCACAGAGTTAACCAAAGATGCTATATTACTAGATGTATTCGGTGGAGGAACATTCAAATCTTTCAAGGCATCTTGTAACATTCCATGATGAGCGGAAGAAGTTTGAATCAAATCCCAAAGGGATATCTTAGCAGGGGTAGCTTTAAGTTGTTCTATGAGATCATATTCCTTACCCATAATTTGTGAAATACGGGGAGCTTGTGGAAGAATTGGTTGAGGATTAGGAAGAGAAACTGGAATAACAGGAGGAGGATTAGGCTGCCTATTATTTCTGGTGTGATAAGTATGGGCAACCGCATGATAACTCTCTCTAGTTATTTGCTTGGCATAACTATAAGGACTTATAGGTTTTCTTCCTTGCACGGTGATAATTGGTTTATTCAGGGTACGAAAGGAATCATGATCATACCCTCCTTGGACAGTAAGGAGAGGTGATTTAGGAACTTGGAAGGTAGGAGAAGGATAAGCACCTTGGACTTCAAAGAGAGGCTTATTATGCTCATTCAAGTTTATCATGTTAACCAATTTAGAAGTCTTGTTCTTGTTTAAAGATTTCGATAAAGCCACAAAGTCATCAAGAGCATCATCCAACAAAGCATGATCATATCGATTAAAAGGTTTATCTTTTGATTCAAAAGGAGACATCTCCTCATAGAGGGGATTATTGAACACAACCATGTTACTAGATTCAGTGGAAGAGTTGATAGGAATGTACCCTTGAGAGGAACCATTCGACTTATCTTTCTCATCACATCTAAATGGCATAGTAACAAGGTTTATGAGTTTTTGGTAAAATGAAGGTTTGGCATCTTTAGGGTTCAAAAACTCATCTAAAGCTTCATCTAATTCATCTTGGCTATACTCATAATAATCATCAAAAGCATGAACATTTTGCAAATAAAAATCTGACATTTTGAAATAAAGGTTGCATAAAACTGACACACAATGCAAAGAAACACACTTTTTTTTTTTTTCTTTTTAATGAAAATTAAAATGAAAACACACTAAATCTAGATCTAGATCTAACAAATGTAATGCAAGAGGAAGCAATGATAGATTCACGTCGGGTTCACCAAAATGTGTAGGGGAAAAAGCGAGACTAGGTTAACATGCCCTAATCCTACCTTTTGACACACATTACGGAATACGAAAGAGCCTAGAGGTATCACACAATTGGCTACTTCTTCTTGTGAAAGAGAGAGCCACGGGCTACCTATTAGGATTTCTATTCCTTTGTTGAAATTGGAAGATCAAATGATGCAAGTTCAAACCCTAATCCCAAAATGCAAGTATGAACTAATAACAAGATTACAGAATTGAGATTAAACAATGAACAGCTGTAAACACAAGGACAAAACAAGAATGCAGATGCGTACCCAGAGTCAAAATCTGATTGAAAATGTTTAGGACAGGGGCGCGGGCGCCACTGTCCTGATTCTGTCCCGAAAACTGCACCTGAAACTGCTGTTTTGCACTCTGGAAAACTGCCGGAAATGTCGAAAAACACTGTCTGTCAGGAGGACCAGGGCGCCCAGCGCCTCTGTCCTAGGGACCAGGGCGCCCAGCGCCCCTGTCCAGGTCTTTTTCTCTACAGTTTGATGTGGAGTGTTGTCTCGACCTACTCTTCCCGGATCTGTCACCTGCGGCGTCGTCCGAGTCCCGAAACCTGCACTTATATCTGAAATGGTATGGGCGGCTATATAGGGTTTTGCCTTAGTCAAACCCCCGCTTCGGTGATTTCCACCTCCACGAATAGCCAAGTTGTTTTGTAAAATGTATTGTGTGTGCAGACCTAGTGTGTGTGCAAGGTCCTAAAATGCAAGAAAGCAAACTAGAGCAACCTAGAAAGTAAACCCTAATTGCTTGTAAATGATAAGGTAAATGCTCTAAATCAAGATGCAAAGTGATCTAAAGCATGAATAAAGGATATATTGAAGCTTATGCAAAGACATGAAAACAACATGAAATCATACCCAACCCTCAAGGGAGGAGTACAAGCCAATCTTCAGTCGGTAATCTCCTATTGTTCTTCAATATCTCCCAAGCCCTAAATGGATGAATGAAATTGATAAATGTTTGATAGAAGGATGTTGAATGTTGTTGAAGTCTTCAAAGATCTTCTCTTTCACTGCATATGAGGTTCTTGAAAAATGAAAATCCGATCCTTTCAAATGAAGAAAGAGAGCTCTTATGTAGGAAACCCTAGATCGTAATTTCATCTTTTGGCCGACCTAGAGATTGAATTTCCCGCCAATTTCTTGGGGTTAAGCTTTATTTTATGATTGGATTGTGCTCCTAAAATTTCGAGAAAAATGTCCGGGACCATGTGCACTCCGGGCGCCACGGTCCCGACAACTTTTCACCAAATTTTCAGGGTCGTCGGATATGATGATTTTAGAGAGAATCCCGAAGTTACAGGTGATTTCGAGATGTTTTGACCCCCGAAACCAAGCCCCCAAGTTCAAAATAGGACTTAATTAGGGTTTTTGATTGAGTGATGTATTGGAGGAATAAAATGAAAAGGGCACGCTTTAACGAAAGGGCCCAACTTTATGATGCAAAGGACGATGAAATAGGACCTTAGACCTAATTAATTTGATTAATTAAGTGCTAAAGGAGAAATGCAATGCAAAATGTAAAATGCACTAAGGCAGGTGCTAAATTAGGTGTGAAATTGTACCACCCTAGCAAGTGCGTACAATTTACGACGCTACAAAAGGACAAGGCATAGGTCCTATCAAGTTGGCCACCAAAGAAAAATTATGGTGAAGGTAGTATAATCCAAGATATGGAGAGGACCTAAATATCATACTATATAGAAACAATTCACACACTATCACACATCCTCTAAGATTATCAACAAGGTAATGCATAGATACACCAAGTAGCACACCACTAGTTGGCCCAAAACATTCTTTCTATATGAACAATATCAATGTGAATCCCCACACACAAAGGTAAGACCTAAAAAATGCAACACAATCTTTAAGGCAAGTAGAGACATCTACGGATTTATCACCAAGTAGAAAAAATAGCTTTTGTAGGTCAAACTAGAGTAGTTGTACCTAGAGACACACTTTCTAATCACAATGCAAAATTAAATAGACCATCTAGCATTGTGCAAAGAACACCATGATATTTCTTAAACATATAATAACATTATCAAAAAAAATATTCCTCTTTCCATATCAAGATCATACTAGCACAATTGATAGATAGCACTTCATTCTTGAGAGCTAGTCAAACACAAAACACATCAAAACTACTTGCAAATGACATCAACATCCAAAAATTGAACAAAGATATAGTACAAATATTGCAAATATGTCCTCAAAGCCTTAACACTAGAGAGATCAATGCAGAGAAATGTAGAGCATTTCCCAAACCAATTCCGACAAACAACTAGACTATCAACCAACTATAGTCATCAACCAAACCAGCTTTAACACAATGGACCTCAAAAGAGAGGAATGAAATGTCCATAGAGCATAAACATTATATTTAAGTCTACAAGACCAGATATGCAGACACAAAAGAATGCAAAGCATTTCTTTCAACACACATCAATACATACTTTTGTACCAACTTGCATTATCAAACCTCCAAGAACAAAAAAGTTTCAAAGACACCATCTTCTTCCTCAATACAACATCTGCATACTTTTGTCATGCATCTAATCCTTATCTTAATAACTCAAGCCACCTAAAAATTGTTATGTTATTATTCTTATTAGCGACACGATCAAACCCATCAACTATATCAGCTTAGCATACATAAAGTAGACATCAAACACCAAGAAGGTGGACATCCATAGGCCATCTGGGGCCAATGTATATCAATCTTAGTCATATAAAACATAATAATAACAACAAATAATCAGCTTCCTACAATCACTTTCTCAACAACTACAACAATACTCTATTCAACCAGTCATGATATCACCAATTATCACAACAATTAAAGACAACATATATTTAAAACATTAGATTGACATCAATTACAACACATATTGCCAACAATTATTAGTTGTCTATGTCAACAAATCATAGATTATATTTTTTATATAATTTATAAAATTAAGGTGAAATTTTTATTTAAATTTTTAAAAATAAACTATTAACAATAGAGAGGAGTTGCACCCCTTCTTCCAACCTTCCCATTATTCAAAAAATATAGTTATATTGTTCAAACAAATCACTGACACAACAAGGGCAAAACCAATGTAGCAAACTAAAAAGCATTGATTATTTTTTTTGGCATTAATTAAATAGATTAAAAATTGAAATATAATGTGTTTTGATTTTTAATCTATTTAATAAATGTTAAAAAATGTCTTGTTAGTGCTTTTTGCTTGATTACATAGACGATTCCCATTGTAGGTACCTAGACCCCAAAATGGTGAAAGTGAAATCATCAATGTTTTGCAAGGTTATGCACAGGGACCCTATCATGCAGTGTATGAAACTTTTAGTTTTTCATGGTCCTATCTTGTGTACAATTTTTCCCTTGTTTAGTACACTAAAACATGTGTCATGTTTATCTCAATGGAAAGGTAGCATGGTTTCACTAGGAAGATAACTATGTTGAGAGCTTTGAAGTGGTATGAAAGAAATGTTGCTCAAAGTCGTGATGGAACTGGACATGCAACCATACAAATAGTCAGATATATAAGACGCACATCTCATGATGCACCTTTTAATATGTATGTATTTCTGCCAATTTATATGGTTGCATATCCACTTCCAATCGTGATGGTCCAAACCTCTCACTTCAAAATTTTATTCCTCAAACCTTGAAATCATAGGAATGGTGAAAGTGTAATAATCTATATTTTCAAGGTTTCATGCAGAGACCCTATCACGTCCCTACGCGGAGCATTTGATTTGTCACATTTCTAATAAGAAAATTTCAAACCATACTCCTAACTTGTAAGACAAGTTTTAAACGAAAATCAAGGTTGGGAAAGATGTGGGCACACCATTCACAAACACTTGTGAAGATTTTGGTAGATTGGGAGAGTCATAATATTCTTGATTATAACTTTAGTTGATTGAGTTAATGGCAAGAGTGAAAGATTCGAAGTCATCAAGAATGCATAGAAAAGACATAAGATAGTGTAGTCATAAATGCTTTATGAATAAAATATAGCATATTCTTTGATAACTTCTAGATGATTTCAAAATGAACGAATTAATATCCTTAAATATGTCAACATAACACACAAATCAACATAAATATACATTAGTTCAAGTCACAATGATTATTTAATGATGGACATATGAACACATTCTATGAAATTTAAACTAAAAAATTTAACATTCAGATCCATAACTGCAAAAGTTACTAAGGTCAAGTCTATACACATGAATTTGATTCACGGTGATTATTGGAGGATCTAAGATTCAAGCATACAAATTTAGTAATCAATAGTATACTAAACTAAAATGAAAGAATCTTAATGCTACGAGATTTCCACAATCCACATGATGGGGAAAAAATACACACAGTCGAATCCAAAATAATTCAAAAGAATGAAAGAATCTTTTTAACCTATTTATTGCAAAATATACAAACTTATAAACTATTACATACCAACTTGAAATTTTTTCTTCATTATCACAAATCAACATGCTCCTCTTTGATCCTCAATGCCCTTCCCCAAGATGTTGATAATTTCTTGAATATCTTCACATTTCATGATAAATGGAAGGGACATCAGAATTGTATCCCTAGCAACATGCCCAAGCATTTCTATTCTCATAAATTTCCCTACAAGTAGGTTATTATATCCCATTGAGCAGAAAAAATGCCATTGGGTGAGCAGAAAAAATCAAGTTCCGACATTTACCAATGGTGCCAAACATGGGCCTCTTGAGCACTAGTTCAATTATTGACCTACATACGTTTGCATCTCTCGCCTCTAATGATTATGCTATATTCCCAAAGAGAATGACCTGGCGCACAAAAAACATCAATGCTGCTAATTCTGAAGTAGTATTACGTCACGTAAATGTAGATTGTTTGGAACAAGGAAAAACATGATGTGACAAAAAAATAAAAGGATTTCCAAAAGCCTGCAACTGATAGTCAGCCATAGGTGTAGGTGGGATCTTGTATAGAACAAACATTCACCCCACTTAGATTTGAATAGTTGTTGAGCTATTCGTTATATTCATGTGCTCAATCATGTTCGAGAGTAAAACAAAGGATCCGAAGAAATTTAAGATAAAAGATTATAATGATTTAATAGCAAAAAAATAATTATTACATTCTTTTAAATTTTAAAAGACATTTTTTTTTTGTAATTTTAAATTTGTTTCAACAATTTACATTTTCATGGGGTGTAAAATATGATACAACAAAAATTAAAAATATATACTTAAAGTTAAAGAAGAGGTACAATTATCATCTATGTTTCGAACTCTTTGCACAACCAATTCCTTAATTACTAACTTTAAAGAAACCAAAAGAATCATAAAACTAAAAGTGCATTAACAAATTTCTCATGTACCAATAGCTGTCAACTTTAGTCTTAGTAGTATGAATTTTTGGACTTTAAGTGGAGGAGATGTGTAGCTTTATTGGTACCCATAGCACATACTACTGGAGCATTTGTGCACAAGTATTGACCATTTTTGTGGTGGTTGTAGTGCATGGTTATTGGGATGTCTTTAATTAGGTATTGAGCAACACTTTGAAATGACCACTTTTTCACTCTCGCAGACATAACGTATCCCACATCATTCCTTGTTACTATCGAAAATCTATACAATAGATATAAACAGTTAAGTAACATACACAGACACTAAAAAAGAAATCATTGAAATCTAATGTACAATATAAAATCCGTAGATGCACTAAGTTAGCTATAAGATCTATTGGTACCCTTCACCTACAACAATAAAATATTACATCATTAAAAAAATAAGCAAAATATGATATAATTTACATAAAATCACAACTGTATTATATTACATCATTAAAAAACAAAATATGACACTACACAAAATAACAAAAGATATCCACATAGAACTGCAACTGATCGTCAGCCACAGGTGTAAGGTGATATCTTTCCGAGTACAGAAGTGGCTCATATACGGTACAACGATAGCCACAATTCGATCTGATCTGTTGCTTAAGCTATTAGTTAGAAAATTGATCAGTTGGATCTTGTCGGAGAGAAAGCTGAGTCGTATTATGGAGGAAGAAAGAATGGAGCAGATTCATGCGCTCATGTTTCCCTGGCTCGCACAGGGCCACATCGGGCCTTTCTTCCAGCTTTCCAAAAGGCTTGCTCACCATGGACTCAAAGTAACATTCCTCTCCACACCGCGTAACATTACAAAAATTAGGCCATTGTTACTACATGAGAATGGGAAGATCGATCTTGTGCAGCTGCCGCTGCCAGCGGTGGAGGGGCTACTAGCCGGCGCAGAGAGCACCTCCGACGTCCCCAATGAAATGGAAGCCTTATTAAAGACGGCGCTGGATGCCCTGGAGCAGCCATTTGAAGACCTCTTACACCGGCTCTTACCTGATTACGTGGTCTACGACTTTTCACAGTACTGGGCTGCAACTGTTGCTGCCAAGTTTGGTATTCCGGCAATTTTCTTCCTCACTTTTAACGCTGCATCATGTAGTTATCTTCTTCATCCCAGCAGAGACATGGAAGAGAAAACCACTGTTGAGGACTTGATCGTACCCCCGCCTGCTTACCCATCTACTCGAGTTGTTTGGCGGCCCTTCGAAGCGCGGTATATTGTAGGTGCTTTGAAAGACAATAACGGGCAGATCTCAGTCATGCAGCGCTTCTTTAAATCAGTGCATGGATGTTCCTTTATTATCATCAGATCGTGCTTGGAAATGGAAGACAAGTTTATACAATATCTGGAGAAAGTTATCGGGAAGGCAGTGGTTCCTGTTGGTCTTTTGCTACCGGATCTTCCCCAAAAGAGGATTTCAGAGCAGGAATCCTTATGTCTAAGATGGTTGGACAAGCACCCGGATTCGTCTGTTGTGTATGTATCGTTTGAAAGCGAATGTTTTCTATCGAAAGAGCATATCGATGCGCTGGCACTTGGCTTAGAGGCGACGGGCCTGCCGTTTCTGTGGGTGTTGCGCTTCCCTCGCTTTTCTAAGGAGGGATGCAGTGCGTCCAGCTTACTACCCGAGGGTTTTGAGTCTCGAACTGGAGACCGAGGGCTTGTTTACAGCGAGTGGGCGCCGCAGCTGCAGATTCTTGCGCATCCATCGGTGGGTTTGTTTCTGAGCCACTCGGGATGGAGCTCTGTGGTGGAGGCAGTGAAGTTTGGAGTGAAACTTGTACTTGTTCCCATGAATGTGGACCAGGGTCTTAACGCCAGGCTTGTGGGAGGAGAACTTAAGTTGGGGTTGGAACTGGAAAGAGAAGAGGATGGCAGTTTCACGGAGGATCAGATTCGAACGGCCGTGCTTAAGGTGATGAAGGAAGAGTGCGAGGAGGTAATAACTGTGAAATCGAGAATGAGTGAAATGAGAGAGAGCATATTTGGCGACAGCGGATTAGAAGAAAAATACATCAGGGAGTTTATCAAACGCCTGAAGGTCTCTAAACCACCGAATCAGTCTGGTTTGTGAACGTTCTCTCTTTGTTCTCGTCACTTCCATTTTAGTTAGAGTTGACATAGTTAGTCGCCCCTGTAAGTGCTTGTTGAAATAGCAACACCTGCAGCAGTTAATTTTCATATAAAATGATACTGTAAAAAACTTTCAGATTTATAAAATATTGTTTGTTTTTTTCGATTTTTTGAGTTTTTACAGTAATGGAGATGCAGATCATAAAGATTTTACTGAAAATTTTATGAAATTTTTTATGTTTTGTAGATTTTAGAAACTGTACAGAGTGCTATTTTGTGTGGAGATTAGCCTTGTCCATTTATTTGTAGAGTCTATTTTACAATATTTTTATATTTCTAATTTTATTTTTCTTTATTAAAGTTATTATTTTATCAATTTATGAAAAAAATGGTGTTTTTCTTCATATCAATTTAAAGATATCTATTCATTCTTTTTGGTTTAATTATGAGAATCTCAATATATGTCTAATAACTAGCCATAACTGTAACACCCCACCTCACACATAGATAATACAACCCTAAACTATTACATGATTTTCATTAATAGATGGTTAGATGGATTGGGAGGTTGTAAATGAGATTATTTTATGGAACTATGTTTGGTATTACCTAGTAAACTTGATGAAAAATGAGAGAAAATAATATGACTTGTTATTGTGGTCTAACTATGCTCATGATGTGCAGGTGGGCAATGAGGACTATGAAAGAAAAGAGAAACACTTATTGAAAATATATTTCCTTTATGAGAAGTTATAAGTAGCCATCTCTTAACTTAGGAGAAAAATGACATTTATTTTCGATATGGGTGTGTTGTAAGGTTTATCATTGTGGGTCTTAATGAGAGTTGAGTCAATTTCCATGTTTAAATTACAAAAATAGACCCCCAGGGTCTATACCCTTGAGGTGGGGGCCTATTAGTCATGCAATAAAGGCCCTATGGCTTTCTTTACCCTCCAAAAGTCTTCATTAAGATGAGTGATGAATTTGAAGGATGGATGAGTTGAGGGTACCAATCCCACCCCCATACCTCATTCATGAGGGAAGACTTGGGGGAATGGGTTGTCCTATTATTTGTCCCCTCGTAAATGAAGAAAAGACTTCATGGAGGAGAGGATGGGAATGCGACATGTGTCACCTTCTCATCCAAGTCTTCAAAGTTAATATTTCGTATATTGAGTTTGTGAAGGGAGAATGGGTTGTTACCCACTTCTCCAATTTGGAGAACTTTTGCAGGTTATGGAGAAAGGAAGAGAAATTTGAGAGGAGTTCTTGTATGTGGAGATGGAGATCTATATGCCTAACTTTAGAGAGATAAGTCTTGTACTCCCTTTGTCATTCTCACTTGTGTGTTGTAAGATTAAGATAGGTTGCAAAGTTTATCTTAGAATTTGGAAAGAGTAAAATTGGTTATGCAAAGCTGAGTGAGTGGTTATGTGAAATTGTGAAGAATAAGTATCCTTGGTCATTGATGTCATATAAGGAGACTCCATGAATATAACTTGGGGCTATATTAGTGTTCTTGCTCGGGGGTTTGGCTAGAGCACATGAGGCTCCATGATGCCAATATGGTTGGGTGGAGAGTAAGCCTTGTTTTTTTGTGTTTTCTCATTGTCATGTATGATTGTGAGATCTTTCAAAGTATTTAAATAAAGAATAATTAATGTGTAATGAAAGAGCAAGCCTTGGTTAGTTCTTTTCCATTGGAATACATCTAAAGATGATTATATGTGTTGTTATGAAAGTAGTAATTTGATAGATATTTTACGGTATTTTGGTTGAGAATTTTAAGAAGTAATAAAAGAGCAAGACTAGATTCTTTTTTGTGCTCTTTGCATTGGCTTTCCTTCTTAAGATTCTAAACTTAATTTGAATAAAAGAATAGTTGTGTATCTGTTTATCAATAAATTAGTATGGTTATGTTTCAAAACCAGATTAAATTTTATTACCTTAAAAAGGAAAATAAAATAAAATCAATTTGTTACCTACAAATTTTTATACTATATGATCTATTTGTCTTGTGCTAGATAAAACTGAGTAAAATTATTATTCATAGATTTGCAATCTGATATAAAAGAAAACATTATCAGTTTTACTTAAAAGTGAAGGTTTAGTAAATGAATTATTAAACATCCCCTTGTTTAAAACTGGTTATTGCCCATCTCTGTAGTTTGTTAACTGCTAGTTTGGCTATTACTCACACACTTCCATAAGTTTCGCGATAGGAAGTCAAAGTCGTAGTATGCAGGCTGCAAAGAGAAATATTTATGCAGGCATAGATGCAGATTAGGTATATGGTAGAAAATTATTGTTGAGAGGATGTAAGTCACCCGTATTTGAGATGTTTATTGTATTGGGGGTCGACTCATGCTCAAAAGAAATGCCAGTTACGGTCTTAAGACATATTTAGCATCCCAAATAATATTTTTTTTATCCAGTCAAACTAATAAAATTCATTGCTTAGTGGTGTCAGCGGACCTATTCCGTATGCCTCTTTAATATCTTGGAAAAAGAGATATGGGTGCATCCACACCTCTTTAATAGCTTGGTCGCATTTATTTAATAATTCTGTTGCGTGCTAGCTTGTCCATAATAAATGAAGTATTCTTGACAAGATTTGGTTCAGTAGAAATCAAGCGTTTTTCCTCCACTATTAGATTTATGAGATCATCCTACAGTCTTTCACACATGACACATTTGACACATTCATTTTCTGAGTGGTAAACTTCTTCAACTTATTACTTTTTAGACCATGATAATAAACATATGAGACTACAAGTCAGTATCATTAGTAACGTAAGAGATTATATGTATGTATATATACACTAGCAGTTGCAGGGGAAGTGCCTGTAACAGGAGGCTGATAGGTGTGATTGTTAAGGAATATGAATGAGCGATATAATTTAGTTAAGGGTAGAGCCTTTTAATAGAGTTATACATATAGTCATGAGTAGCATGATGTTCTAAATGACATAGTTATTTATTTTTATAAGGTAAGGTTGTCCAATAAATGAAAGTGCTTAGAGAAGATAGGGAAATAAAGACACATGAAGTGATGTATATTATATAACTGAACAAGGAAATTTTATTAAAGTGAGAGTTATTTATTTGTGTACATATCCCAACCAATGGTTGTTCCCAAGTTTTACAATTTTCCACCCACCATCCCCCATGCTAGCGTATGCAGCATGATGTACATGAAGAATATGTTATGAATATAGTTATACATTATTTTTTGTAGGCTATATTATTCCCAACCAAATTTCGTGTTGGACCCAGAGTCTTGTTCTTATCCACCCTCCATCCCCCACGCTGCTAAGAGCAACATGTTATATAGCCTTTTGTTGAATTGCATTTGATGTTTATGGTGAAAGACCTGCATCATTTTATCATTTATATATGTTGGTTTTGGATAATATAAAAATCTGGTGAAGTTAAAAATTTTGAAAAACTTGAAAATTTGAAAGATAGTATTTTTTAGCAATAGAATACCTGATGACTGTGTAATTGCAGAATTTGACTGTCCTGTATGTTGCATGTGAGTACTTCTTTGTTGCGAGGTAGTTTTTCTGCAGTGAATTTTAAGAGTAAAAATTAAGTTTTGTTTAAGATGTGAAAGGAACTTAAGAGTATTTATGTAATGTGAAAAGGATTTACCTGATCTTTTTTCATGCGAAGCTATCTTTGCAGTGAAGAGAACCTGAAAGTCTGGACGGGTGTTAGACAGAGCAGGCAATAAATGTAGAATTGAATAATAGGTACAGATTGAAAACCTTGAGAAAGCATATCCTGAACAAATTAAGAAGCCTAGAAGGTGAGGTTGAGGATTCAATATATTGAATGAGTAAGTAAGGTTTACATACCGTTAAACCAACGATGTGGCTAGATGTGATGGTATTCTTTACTGAAAGCTTCTTTATTGAATGAAAAAAAAATTAAGGTGTGAAGGAATGTTGTAATGGTAAATAGTGAGCAAAGAGAGCTACAGCGAGCAAAGAACAGGTACTTTGGAGTCCAAAAATAAATAATACCAGAATCGACATTACAAATTCAAACCTTTCATTGCTTGCAATAGACATCATAGCCTTGGAAATTGGTTGCAAACTGCAAGTAGTGACAGCGTCAAATAGTTAAGTAACAGAAAGAAAGCAGGAACCCTGCAAGCACATGGTAGCAGAAAATAAACAGGCTATAAAGAAAAGATAATACAAAGCAATTGTTTTTAAAGTAAAACTAAACTTTACCTTGCAACTTCAAATGATTAATGGTGATAAGCTCACAAGAAAGCCCAGTAAAATAGTCACTAGGAGAAGCAAACGTAAGGAGGAAAAACTGACAATGAGAACACAAGTCACCAATCTATGTGAATGTTGGCAGAGTGAAAATTGCAGAGTGAAATGTTGGCAATAAAGAACATTGTGGTTCAATGCATAGCTTTGAGAACAAAATGATTAAAGACATCATTAAAGACAACATCCAAAGTATTGTTGACAACAACAAAACAAATTAGATATTATGGTACTATCAGAAAAGTAAAATATTTGTAACTTAAAGCAGAATTTGACTAACAACAGAATAGGAAAATTGCAAATACCTGTGAGAGTGGGCAGAGAGGTTGGAGACTGAAAGTTGTCACGTCCACAAATAATGAAATAACATAACCAAAGTAAGTATCCTACAGTCTGCATTGGTGCACATCAGTGGGGATGAAACCATTAAAAAAAGTTATTTACTTAAATGAATAAACATATGTAAACAGCAAAAGCGAACCTTGGAAGTAGACCCAATCGATTTAAAGAGTGGCAGTGTGAGGGAACATAAGTACAAATAAATGTGTAAAACCTGTAAAATGGAAGAGGTGCAGTTAAAGAAGAATGTTGTATTAGTGCATTATTAGTTAATATTAAATTTATTGAAGAAGTGAAATGGCAGAGAGAATGTTGTATTAGTACATGAAACGTACAGAATTGTTGAATTGGGGGCAGGTGTTATGTGTGTACCTTTTTTTTGCAGGGTTTGAGGATGCAAAAGTGTTGTGGACTTTCATAGTTATTCATTGTGTTGTTGATCCTGTAAAGTAGAAATATTGTTTGTGGTTGATACATTGAGTAGAAGAGATTCAATACATGAAAACATAATCAAGATTTGATTCACATACCTGATTTTGTTTCATCTGTGGGTATGCTTGTTCTATGTTGTGTGAAAGCTGCAGCAACCGGGCTTCCTCTGTCTTCCGAAGCACTATTGATGTTGTACCTTTCAATCGGGAGTACCTTTGGTAGCTGAAGTCTGGTTGTATACGTAGATGTTCAATTGCTTTTACTCTTGAAAGGGCTATGAATGTTAGGCCTTGTTTTTCTGTTTTTCTGATGTCAACTATGACAAAGTCTAATGTCAACCCCTGTGATTTGTGAATTGTAATGCCCCATGTCATTGCCAATGGAATTTGTGTTCGGTTTCCTCTAGTAATTGGTGCAATTGGCACATGTTTTGCATTATGTGGATCCCATGAAGGGCCAATATAATGTTTGAAAAGAACAACAATATATTTTGGCAAATCAGGTGGTTTTGAACCTGGATTGTAGACAATTTGTTTAATCTGGCCCAAAGCACCATTTATCAAGCCAACTTCTATCCATAAATTTGCAATAAGCATAATTTCCTGGTCTATAGAAAGAAGAATTTCAAATGCCAGTTGTTCTTCTTGGTGTGCCTACTTATCTCTTTGATGTCCGATGATTGTTGTTGCACGTGCAATGGGTGAGTGCAATTGTGTTAACATTTTTATGTTGTGTGCACTTGAAGCTGCATTTGTTGCAAACAAATGCTTCTATTGGTTGAAGTGATTATTCTCATCAAGTGTCAAGGCATGGGTTGACCACAACTGCAGGGATTCCCAATCTATTTGCAATGGTGTTGAGTTGCGGATGTTAAGCAATATTTCACAGAATCTTATGTGTGAAGAACTCGTGCCTTGTTGACGAAATGGAATATCCAAGGTGACAACAGTATTGAATGTGTGCCATAGAGCTAGTGCCATTGAGTGCGATGTATATAATGGCCTATCCATAACTGGTGGAAGCTGTGCAAGATCACCAATAAAAATGACTGAGACACCTGCAAATGATTCATGTTGTTTGCTGGGGAAAGCTTTCCGCAATCTTTTATCAATCTTAATGAGTAATTGAGGGCCAACAAAGCTCATTTCATCTATTAAAATGTAATGTAAGTGTTTGCATTGTTCTTGAAACATTAATAGGGAATGGTCTGTTAAGGGTTTGTATTCTTGAATGGGTATACGGAGGGCAACATGGATTGTGGTTGCTTGGATATTATATGTGGAGACACCTATTGGTGCTAGTACAAGCAAAGGGCATTGTGCAAGTTCTGTATTTGAATTTAACTGTTTGCGTATGCAGTCAATTAGAAATGATTTTCCAGTGCCTGCAGTGCCTTGAATGATTAATCGTAATGGTGAAGAATGCAGGTTGTGTTCAGCATGAGTCTTAATAATATCAAGTGCAATCATTTGGTTTCATGCAAGCTCATAGTTAGTAGGTGCATTTAAATGTGGATTGGCAAGATAGTGCGATGCATGGCTTTTCTCTGTTAAAATAAAGTTAAATGCTTTTGAATGCAGTGTTTCATCAGGTATAGAAGCAGTCCAATCAAACTGTAGATCAAAATCACGTTTGCCAAACAGTTGAAGAGCAGCAACATTGAAGTTGTTTGATGCCCCCATTTGTGACAAAAACTCCTATTCGTATAGGCCTTCTTGAGTTGTTTGATGAATATCTTCTACTTGCAGCTCTTCATCATTTTCTGTGGTGATGTGTTCTTCAAAACCATTTACATGCCAGTGAATGTAATGTGTACTTTGAAGATGTTTCCAATTTATGATAATTTCTTCAGGTGTGCTCCCTATATGTAGAGGAATAATTCGAAATGGTTTGTAAAGAAGCAATTCTGTCCAACAGAAACTTTCAAAACTGTTGTCCTCTTCTAAAGGTAATGATTTCTATTGTGGGTAGACATTTACAATTGCGGGTAGCTTTCTTTTCATCCATTTACATGATTTACGGTGCTTAGAGTATGTATATAGCTGGGTTGAATGAAGCAGAGTGAGGTTTGCTAATTTTGGTGGTCGGTTCATGTAGTTTGAGGTGTAAGATATCGTTGTTTGAGTTTGTTCATCACAATTAGCTACACGCTGGAAGATTCTTTTACCAACATTCAGTGTTACAAATTGGCATGTACAAGATATCAATGGGAGTTTAAGTAGCATGTGACAAGTTTCTTGTGCGCTAATGTCCCTATCAGCAACTATTCCCATGAGTAGCCTTTGGTATGCCAAGAGGATTGTATCATCTAAATTTGTTGAGTCAACTATATGTTTCAAGATATCAATATAGCTTTCTGACTTTTGTTCAGTTTTTGATGCATACTTTGAAATATATTGTAGAACTGTTGTTTTGGAGCAGACAAGTTGGCAGTCAACATTTGCTCTCCATATGGCGAGCATTGTAGGATTATGTACATTTAGGCGGGTATCATTCCTTGCTGGTTTGTATGATGGGTTATTGGTCTGGTCTAATATTAGTGAGGAGTCAGGTTGTTCAGGCCAAGGAGCTTTGTATTGGCATTAAAGGATTGAGTTTTTTTCCTCAAGCAGGTAGACTCTAAACACTTCGTATGCCGTTGAACAGCATTGAGCAACTCAGTGTAATCAGTACAAGGATCTGTTTTGGATATGATCTCTGTATTTGCAAGGCATGGATCTGAAATTACAGGCATATATTGCCTATTCAAGTGAGCTTCTGCAGGACGTGGATTCCATGCTGTGATGTACTGGTCAAAGAAGTGTTTAATTGATTGGATATTTGCAGGATCTGACCAGTCAAGGTTATCAATATTTGGTGCATGTGGTAACCAAAGGAAGCCATGTATATGTGCAGATCCTCAGTGTTGCCATTCATATCTGTACCAGTGGTCAATAGCTTTCAGTTCTTTGACAATCACTTCATCTCAAAAGATTTGAAATCTTAAGTGTAAGTACAAAGCTGTAATGTGAGGATTATTGATTAAATTTTTGATAAATTGTCTTCTGTTGTTAGGTGTTGTAGCTGACTTTGACTTTGGAAATAACTTATGCAAATCTGGCCATTTTGTGTCAGCTGAGCTTAAGGTGAAGAATAGTGTAGGTGCACCTAACTGTTGTATCATTGATGTAAGGTCACGTCGGGACTTGCTCCAAAATACCCGGGTGCCACGCAATGAGGCTGCATATCGCATGATGTGATTTGGTAATTCACTTGACGGTGTGTTCTACAAGTATTCCTTTAAACCATAAAGATTTTGTGGAAGACTATCTTGTAGATTAGTCTTAATGAAGACATAAGCTGATTGCTGGGATCAGTGTCTCATCATGAGATTGTAGATATAATATCTAAAGCGAACATGTTGCCCAAATCTTTGATCATAGTATTTGATCAAGTGCAAAGCATATTCATGTAAATGTACTTGCTTTGCTCTTTGTTGTAGTGGTAAAGCGATTCCAGTAGGGAAAAGCATTGGGAATGCCATGGAAATGAGGCCCTCAGTATTGTACTCATTGATAGGGGTCGCACTTATTTTTGGCCAAGGAATAACATTGTTGATGCTATTATCTAAATGGAGGATGTTTTTTATTGCATCAAGTTCAGGTATTGATGATGGTAGCTGTGGGATAAATGAGGAAGTATTCTCCCTGGTTTGGTCTTCGTTATCAATATTCGGTAGAATAGAGGTATCTTCAACAACATCTTCTTGCAGGGAATGCACTGCATGCAGCAACTCTGTAATGTCAGTGGTTTGCTCTGGCAATAGAAGCACTACATCTAGATCAATGATTACATCCTTGTAGTATTCATCATGTTTCATTTTGTAAGTCAATGCATTCATGACGTGAAGTCTATTCACGTAACAGTCATGAGTTAAACCTTGCAAATTAGTTCTACGGACAATTAGAATTTCTTATTGGTTAATGTGGAGAGGTAATGTTATTACAATATTAGAAATATCTTGTGGGAAGTTTATTGTATGGCCAGAATATTTGTATTGACCTCCCCTTGCATGTGTTACTTGTAAAACAGGGGCAATTCTTGATATGAGCATTTCTTCTACTTGAGAGAGAGACTTTAAAATATAAGGTTGCTCACCTGGGTCCATATTGTTTGATAATGAGAAGCAGTGGAGGACTTTTTCACCATAACATCTCATGCACAGAACTACATGATTGACTTTTTTAATAGTCATGGCCACATACATTTCTTTACAAATAGAACATGGTTGTGTCATCTCCAACATGTCAATCTTTTTACGGAAATTAGACAATGTCTTTTGAAATGAAGCACCCTTCATAGCAAGTTCAAGAGCAGTAGAAAATGTTTGATTGAGATTAATTTGCTCAACATTACTATTTTTTGTTTCTAATAACTTTCTTGAATTATTGGAAGATCTATGAAGTGCATGACGCTTCAGTTGTCTTTTCTTGGAGATATCGCCTCTGTTCTTTGCATAATAAGTT
This sequence comes from Cryptomeria japonica, assembly GCF_030272615.1. Taxonomy (NCBI): domain Eukaryota; kingdom Viridiplantae; phylum Streptophyta; class Pinopsida; order Cupressales; family Cupressaceae; genus Cryptomeria; species Cryptomeria japonica. Next base: position 237,815,404 of record NC_081405.1, read on the forward strand.
CTATTGGTCTAGCTTCTCTTCAATTTGATAGCATCAATTTCTTGAGGGCAAGATTGGATAGATATATAATATTTGAAAGAGACCAGACGTATGTCAGAAATTTTATAATTGAAGGTAGTTAACTTTGAAGCATGTATGAAGAATGTATGAGAATTGAAAATTCCTTCATGTATGGTTATGTGATTTTAGAGGATTTGTTGTGTATGTAAATTGCTTTTGTTGTGTTGTTGCGGTCGTTGACTCAACTTATATGTCTAGCTTTTGATATACTTGTAAATGACTTTAGTTGAAAACCATGGGTTGTGGGAAGTCATAAATTGACTTTGTAGTGTTGTACTGCATACACAAGTTGTTGTTAGCAACTTGGCTTTTCTAAAGCTAGTATTGTCATATACGTATACGTTATATATAGTAATGTTTGATACATACACATGTATGTATACATGTACACATGTATATACACATATGAATTAAATATTTGAAGTGTTGCATACAAACATATGCACATATATAACTACACATGTATATATCACAAAAATTGACACTATGAATAATATATATATATATATATATCAATGTATATATGTATAATTGTTTGTTGTTCTTAGTTGTTTTGTGTTTTGAAAATCATGAATGTAATATAGGTATGCACAACTATAGTAAATTATGATGCATACAGATGTATGTACACATATACACATGTACATATACATATAATAAAAAAAATCAAAGTTTTGTATATGAACATAAGCACATATATAACTACATGTGTATTTCGAAAACACTATAACTATGAATACTCATATATAGTTCTGTATTGTATTGTTATATAGAAAGATATTAGACCAGAAAAAGAACATTATACGTGCATATATGTATATTTTTTTTGCAAATAACATAGTGTTAATACATTTAAAAGTAATGAATATGACTGAAAGTAACTTATGTGAAGAGCAAAAACTTTCAAAGAGATAATTGGCAGATGTAAGAAATGTCCATACAGATATTTATAGAAGCATAGTTGTTTTTGTTAAACGTAATTGTTTGTATAGGTAAAAGTATTAAATATGAAAATTAGCTAATAGTATAATTATATTGTAAATTGGAAAGTTTAAAAATTAGAAAAGATGCGTTATAATTCTAAGTCTCTATACTTAGGCAGCTAATTTCTGCAAGCAGTGCATGGCACTCAACTTTGAAGTCAACAGGAGCAACTTTATTGATCGTCACTTTCATCTTGGATTCTGAATTGTATGTCTCAGTAGAAACCAGCAGTGTGAATGAATAGTAATGTGACTGTACTCTCTTGATCACTGAGGAAGTTGTTTCTATTGTTGTTGCATCGTTTTGTAGTGCATAGAGTTGTCTTGCAGTTTTGAGTAGCAAGTGATTGCCACCCTCATCAAATGCAGTGGACCATAGAGTACCTATGGCATCTTGCAACTTTAGAGGCAAGAGGTAACTATAATTATAGTCTTGCATACTCATTTGACATCTAGAGCAGAACCAAGAATCATCAGCTTGATGTGTACATTTTTTCTTGCAAGGCCTTCCATTGACTATCAATGGGCAAGCTGTGTAATAGAAATTTTGGTCATTGACGTTGACATAGCGTAGAATAGCTAGCAATGTTGTCTGAATTATTTTTGGTTTGATTCTCATCCGCTCACGCATTGAAGAGATTGTCATTCTAGTATATTTGCCATCTATGTGGATAGTTTCTGCAACAAAGGGTACAACAAGCAAAGGGTCCTTTCCTCTTGATGCTAGAAGGTCTGCTTCTGGAAAAGTTGGGTTGATATGTAATGTTGTTGCAACTGTTATGTTTACAAGCTTCCCATTGAAATAGCCAACACGAGCATTACGTAAAGCAAGGATAACAACACTATCATTGGTCAACATATTTTTCAATTCCAAGCCCTTTTGTTCTGCTATTGGGCCCCAAAAGTTGATGTCAATTGTTGAACTAGATAGATCATTAATTTTCACCACACGTTTTTGTGTTTGACTGTCATCTTTCCTATGAATAGGAATGAAATCTCCAACATATAGAACAAGACCAATAACGTCAACCAGTGTATTATTTGTTAGTTGAAACAATTCGCCAATGGGCGTAAAAGGAGAAGTTTGTTGATCTGCTTGTTCTTCGTTGGTGCAGCGTTTTACTATGGATGTATCAGACAAGGCAATTTCTAAATGATTGTTTAGTTTGTTGTACCTTGCATTTGTCTCCTTAACAGATCCTTTTGAAATAATATAATGTGAACCTATGTCCACACGATTACAGTGTAACTTAGCTATCTCATCAAAACATGTAATTCTAATTTCAGAACCATCACAATCAACAATGTCAAAGCTAAAGACATGGCCATTTTTGGTGGTTGTGCTATATGCCTTAATAGGTCGTTTATGAGTAACTCTCCCTTTGATTGTCCATTTATTTTGGTATGGATTCAAAGTTTTTATAGGAGTTATATTTTGAGAAGTTGTTGTTTGTGGGGATGGCAATTCAGTTGCAAACTGAAGCGACTGTTTAGATGTTGATGGTTTGTCCTCAGACATAATTTCTGGTTGTTGTTCTTTGAATAGATATTCTGGTTTTCCAAAGAACGGGCAAACACTTTGTTTCACTTCCAGACTAAGTATTACAATAGTCATGTGAAAACAAAAGACTTCTTCTTAAATTAATGTTAATTATACATAAATGAAATTCAAAAAAGCTGAAACATATTGTATTTAATAATCATAGTTGATTTCCTACCTTGTGTTCCATATGTATCGGCATGTATAGCTCAATAACTGGACTATTGTGCCTACTTTTAGAATATCTGAATCTATCAGAGTAGCATATCTAGAAGGCAAGATTGCCAACTGCATCTATTTGCCATCAGATAACACTAATTTATGTCTGCCAGTATCATCTGTGTTGTTCTGCATTTTCTAAAATGACAAAACTTGTAGCAATGCTGAAGGAAGGTCATCTCCAGCATTGATAGATTGGATTGCAAAAGGGGTAGGGACATACTCTTGGTTTGTTGCCTACAAAAAATAATATGAATATAGAGGATTTAATTTTAACGGGAACCAGCTCATATATTTGCTCACTTGTTAATGTAAAGCTTGTGTTAGTAAACTATGTAATCAAGCTATGGTATGTATACAGTATGCATCTACTTTTGTACTATGCTATAAAAAAAGGATGCATATGGTAATGAAAAGGATGGTATGCAAAACAGCAATGAACTCTCCAAAAAAAGAGCATAAAAGCTTTCTATATTGAAAAGCTTTGATAATTTAGCTTACCAAATTGTCAATAGTGGAATGGTCTATGGATTCGGAGGTAGCTGCTGAAGATGCCATTGTGCATATATACCTTTTGAGAATTAAAAGTAAATTATAAGCATGATGAATTCTAGTTCTTATATCAGAATACAATCACAAGATGATGTAAGCCTATCGAAGGTATATATGCACAAGTAGAGTAAAATTAACTGAGCATAGAGTAACATTGCTACAATTTTTTTTTTGTTTCAAATGCTAGTGAATTGATCATAATGTGATTGATACATGCATTGAAAGCGATAATTGCTCATATGTTGATAAGCTCAAAAAACATTAAATATGACATAATGATTTATATATTTGAGAGCATATTAGCAAAATATGAGTTTATCTGATCAAAGATCTTTCAAAATACGGTATGGTTTTGTCTGTTTTGAATGTTAACCAAAATATGAATATAACTTTTCAAAGATTGAATAATTACAACAACATAGGATCAACCCAAGCAACCCATCCGAGGTCATTATCACTCCATTTAAATACTTTGTCTCCCAATGTGAAAATAACCGTTGGATCAAGTAATTGTTCAGTACTTGGCATTGGCAAAGGTGCTACTTCAATACTATGTACACTTGTTACACCACTAGAAGATGTAGACAGGTTGACTATTGTTTGCTTTGGTGATTTATGTTCATAGTGGGCAATGATCTTTCTGAGGTTACTCTTTAACTTGTCGCTTTCTTGCAACATGCTATCAATTACATTGTTGATGTCCTCTGTTGCTTTCAAATTTGTATCCATTCTTGAAATTTGATTGTGTTAGTGTGGTTGTTTTCTGTTTGAATGATAGATTGGAAATGCATCACTAAAAAAAATGAACATACAAGGATAATATAGCAAATCTTTAAGTAGATCACATTGTTTTTTGTGAATGATGATGAATTTACTATTAACAAACTCTAAAAACTTGTAATAATTAGCACAATACATTAAGTTTTGTAAATTCTGTAATGACCCAACTTACAAAGCTTTCACTCTGTGAAAGAAGGGTTTAGTTGCATTTATTTTAGAGTATGTGTGCATATATATCCATGTGTATATATACATGTAGATATGTGTATATTAGTGAACATTGATGTATACATATACATCTGATATATATACATATATATCTATATTTATCTTTGAGACTAAAAGCCTTCATGTGCACAAAGTCAGTTATTTGATTTCCGTTACGCTAGGCAAAGATGTTGTCTTTAATGATTTCATCTGAAGGTTGTGCATGAATGTTGACGTTCTTTATGGCTGCTTGCAACCTTAAAATCTAATTTGTTTTGTTGTTGTCTCTGTGTGATTGTTTTATGCTCTGTTTCTCAAGGAATGTTGTCTTTAATGATGTCTTTAATGATTTTGTCCTCAAGGTTGTGCATGAATGTCGACGTTCTTTATGGCTGTTTGCAACCTTAAAATGGAATTTGTCTTATTGTTGTTGCCAATATTTTGCTCTACAATTTTCGCTTTGGAAATGTTCGCATAGATTGTTGGGTTTTGTTCTCATTCTGATTATTTTGTTGGATACATTTGGTTCTCGTTGTGACTATTTTACTGGGCTTCCTTGTGAGTTTGACATCGTTAATGGTTTGAAATTGCAAGGTAAGGTTCTAGTTTATTTAAATGTCTTTGTTTTGTATTGCAATTTGTTTATAGCTTGTTTAGTTTCTTCTTCCATGTTCTTGGAGGGCTTGCTGCTTTCTTTCTGTTTGCTAGCTGTTTGTGGGTGTCGCCACTTCTAGTTTGGAAACAATTTTCAAGGTTGTTCTCTCTGTTGTTTAATTGTTTGTGGACATGCCTACTTGCAGTTTGGAAGGCATTTTTCAGGTTGTTTTGTGAGTTTCACGGTCTGCATGCGATGAATTTGCAATTTAAGTTCCACCGGTTGCAACCATAAAATGTAATCTATTTTATTGTTGTAAGCTTTATTTCAGTCCGTTAATTTTTCACATGGGTTTGTATATAGAGGTTCAGTTAAGGTTTCTTCTGGTTGTGTGTATATATATTGGGCTCCTTTATGAGTTGCACGACTTAAATTTTTTGATGTTGTTGCAAGGTGGTTTGTTTGTTTATGTTATTTAGGTTTGTTTATGTTGTTTAACTGTTTGTGGGTGTACCTACTTCAAGTTTAATTGTTGTGGACAATATTTCACTGTTCAAATGTTCGCATAAGGGAGTATATAGTTATGGAGTTAGGTTTTGTTGTGGATATGACAGTTTTATATGGTTTCTTCGTGAGGTTCATGCCATGAATGGTTTGAATTTGGACGGTAAGCTGGGTTTTTATTTAAAGTATTTTTTGTTTTGCAATGCAATTTTTTTTATGGTCTGCCTATTTCCTTCTTTTGTATGCTTGCAAGGTTAGGTATGAGTATGTACTATTGTATGCACACGAAGGTTTGTATTCAGTAAGATAAATTGATATATATATGTACATCATGTCTATATATTTGAACATGTATATATATAATTGCATTTGTATAGAGATGGATACATGTGTATATATATATATATATATATATATAGATTTATATAGAAGTATTCAGACTGTAAAAATTCCTTTATGCTTGCAGGATTGCTACTTTGTTTATGTTATTTAACTATTTGTGGGCGTGTCTACTTTGAGACTACAACACAGGGTATTGTATGTATATATAGATATGCACATGCCTATATGTACATACATGCATATATATATGCATAGATGTGTGTATTGGTATACATGTATACATCTGTACACATACATGTGTGTATATATATGTACATATGTGTATACACATATACATATATCAGTACTTGAATGTGTTCTAAAAAATAACATAACCAAAGTACTTGTAGGCTTGCTACTTTGTTTATGTTATTAAACTATTTGTAGAGGTTACTATTTTCATATTGTAACATAGTGCACCCTATGTATAGGGTAAGTGCACAAAGATGGTGGTCAAAAAGGGGGGTATAAGTGGACACTTTTTTCTGAAATCAGGTGAACCTGAACTTGGAGGCAAAATTTGAAAGTCATCCACTCAAGATATGAAGATAATCAAAGAACAAATATTGTAGTACTCTGAATCTAGTTTCCAAACTAATAAACTTTTTCAAAATTGGATAATATTAAAGGGGTCAAATCCTTTGCGCACGAAAAACAGTCCCTGATTTTTTCAGAAAAACATAACATAGTGTCTGACGTGCGCATCAAAAAAGTCATAGTTAGATTTATTATTTTGACAAATCCTTTGGCAGAAAGATAGTTAAGAGCGAGCACTAGAAGATGTGTATTTTTTTATAATTTTTTGTTGAGTATTTTTTTTTTATGATTTTTCCAATCGAGCACATCCTGAAAATTAGGTACCTGTTCGTACGCGAAGCATAAGTTGCACTAAAAAAATCGAAAATACAATTTATTTTTTTTAAATTGTAAAAAATCAAGTGCACTACAATAATATATAATTTTTTCAAAATTTGGATAAGTATATCAAAATTTATTAAAAAAATGGTGCGCGTATGTCTGTGAGAACTATGGAGACACTGGTAAAAGAAATTCAATAATAATATGTTATTGTTGTTCAAATTTTAAAAAAATTATATGGTTAGAAAGCTCAAAAGATGGGTGAAAATATGGTGGCAATTTTAGAAATACCCACTTGATGAAGTGTAAACCTGATGATGACAAAGTCGAGAAACCAAGTTGATAAAATAAAACACATTAAAAAGGAGGGAAATGGAGGGAAATCAAACTTCCAAACCGTAGCTTTGTCATCTAGGCCTATTTCCAAGCCTAAACAGTTAAAAGTGCGTACGGGGGTACCTATGGTATAAAAAGCACGTACGGGGTACTTATGGTGTAAGAAGCGTGTTTTTTACTATAAAAAGCATGTACGCGCTATTTTAACTAAAAAAAGCACATACGCGCTTTTAATGTTTAAATTTTGGGAGTGTGCATAGTGTGATATTGTATATAATATGTGTATATATAATATATAAATTATATATAATATGTAATATTTATATATATGTATATAATAATATATATATATGTATATAATAATATATATATATATATGTATATAATAATATATAATATATTAAGTATATATACACACATATGTGTGTATCTATGTGTATTGTCTCCCTCTCTCCCACTCTCAAGCACGTACAAGGTGTCTCTCTCTCTCTCTCTCTCTCTCTCTCTCTCTCTCTCTCTCTCTCTCTCTCTCTCCCTTCCTCCATACCCCATCTCTCTCTCTCTCTCTCTCTCTCTCTCTCTCTCTCTCTCTCTCTCTCTTCCCCTCCCTCCAATATATCTTCTTTTTGTTTGCATATATATAAGGTGATAAGAAGATTGACAAGGTGGTCGGTTTTCTTTTTTTTTTAAAGAAGATAGGATATAAAGTAGAACGTTTGAAGAAAATGAATGTATTGGTTTCTTTGGATTGTGTGGATGTATTGGTTGGATAATATTTATGGGTCGTATGGTGTACTAAGGGGTCATATGGTGTATTATGACCCTTAGGTGTCATTATGGGTCATATGGTGTTCTATGATCCCTTAGGAGACCATATGACCCCTTAGGACTCCATATGGTGTCGTTATGGGTCATATGGTGTCTTAAAGGGTCATATGGCATTCTATGACCCCTTAGGATACCATATGATCTCTTACATGTCATTATAGGTCCTATGGTGTGCTAAGGGATCATATAGTGTCCTATGACCCCTTAGGATACCATATGACCCCTTAGATGTTGTTAGGGGTCGTATTGTGTTCTAAGGGTCATATGGTGTCCTATGAGCCATTAGGACACCATATGGTATCGTTATGTGTCTTATGTTGTTGTATGACCCCTAGGACACCTTATGACCACTTAGGACACCATATGGTATCATTAGGGGTCATATGGTGTCCTAAGGGGTCATATGGTCTCCTACGACCCCTTAGGACACTATTTGACCCCTTAGGACTCCATATGGTGTCATTATGGGTCGTATGGTGTCCTAAAAGGTCATATAGTGTTTTATGACCCCTTAGGACACCATTTGGTGTCATTATGGGTTGTATGGTGTGCTAAGGGATCATATGGTGTCTTATGACCCCTTAGGACTCCATATGACCTCTTACGTGTCGTTATGGGTCATATGGTGTCCTAACGGGTCATATGGTGTTCTATGATCCCTTAGGACACCATATGATCCCTTAGGACTCCATATGGTGTTGTTATGGGTTGTATGGTGTCCTAAAGGGTCATATGGTATTCTATGACCTCTTAGGACACCATATGATCCCTAAGGTGTCATTAGAGGTCATATTGTTTCCTAAGAGGTCATATGGTGTCCTATGACCCCTTAGGACACCATATGACCCCTTAAGACACCATACGACCCATAACGACACCATATGGTGTCCTAAGGGGTCATAGGATGCCATATGACCCCTCAAGATACCATACTACCCATAACAACACCATATGGTGCCCTAAAAGGTCATATGGTGTTCTATGACCCCTTAGGATACTATTTGGCATCATTATAGGTTCTATGGTGTTCTAATAGATCATATAGTGTCATATGACCCCTCAGGATACCATATGACCCCTTAGATGTTGTTAGGGGTCGTAGTGTGTTATAAGGGTCATATGGTGTCCTATGAGCCATTAGGACACCATATGGTATTGTTATGTGTCTTATGTTGTCATATGACCCCTACGACACCTTATGACCACTTAGGACACCTTATGACCAATTAGGACACCATATGGTGTCATTAGGGGTCATATGGTGTCCTAAGGGGTCATATGGTCTCCTATGACCCCTTAGGACACTATTTGACCCCTTAGGATTCCATATGGTGTCATTATGGGTCATATGGTGTCCTAAGAGGTCATATAGTGTTTTATGACCCCTTAGGACACCATTTGGTGTCATTATGGGTTGTATAGTGTGCTAAGGGGTCATATGGTGTCTTATAACCCCTTAGGACTCCATATGACCTCTTACATGTTTTTATGGGTCATATGGTGTCCTAATGGGTCATATGGTGTCCTATGATCCCTTAGGACACCATATGATCCCTTAGGACTCCATATGGTGTCATTATGGGTCATATGGTGTCCTAAAGGGTCATATGGTATTCTATGACCTCCTAGGACACCATATGATCCCTTAGGTGTCATTAGAGGTCATATTGTTTCCTAAGAGGTCATATGGTGCCCTAAGGGGTCATAGGATGCCATATGACCCCTCAGGATACTATACGACCCATAACACCACCATATGGTGCCCAAAAGGGTCATATGGTGTTCTATGACCCCTTAGGACACTATTTGGCATCATTATAGGTCCTATGGTATTCTAAGGGATCATATAGTGTCCTATGACCCCTTAGATGTTGTTAGGGATTGTATTGTGTTCTAAGGGTCATATGGTGTCCAATGACCCATTGGACACCATATGGTATCGTTATGTGTCTTATGGTGTCGTATGACCCCTAGGACACCTTATGACCACTTAGGACACCATATGGTGCCATTAGGGGTCATATGGTGTCCTAAGGAGTCATATGGTCTCCTACAACCCCTTAGGACACTATTTGACCCCTTAAGACTCCATATGGTGTCGTTATCGGTCGTATGGTGTCCTAAGAGGTAATATAGTATTTTATGACCCCTTAGGATACCATTTGGTGTCATTATGGGTCATATGGTGTGCTAAGGGGTCATATGGTGTCTTATGACCCCTTAGGACTCCATATGACCTCTTATGTGTCATTATGGGTCATATGGTGTCCTAAGGAGTCATATGGTGTCCTATGACCTCTTAGGACACATGCATGGATCCCTAGGATACCATATGACCCCAGAGAATACCTTTTGACCCTAGAGAGGGAGGGAGGAGAGGGAGGCAATGGGAGAGAGATACACCTAAGAGAGGAGGAGACCGAGATAGAGACTGAGAGGGAGAGATAAGAGAGAGAGAGAGAGAGAGAGAGAGAGAGAGAGAGAGAGAGAGAGAGAGAGAGAGAGAGAGAGAGAGAGAGAGAGAGAGAGAGAGAGAGAGGTGGATAGAGGGATTGGGAGAGAAAGAGAGACCTAAGAGGTGAAGGGAGGAAAGGTGAGAGAGAGAAAGAGAGGGTGAGAGATTGAGAGTCTGAGTGAGAGGGAGGAAGGGGTGGAAGGATATTACAAGAGACTAGAGAGAGAGAGGGAGAAAGAGAGGTAATGAGAAAGGGAGAGAGGGAGGGAGAGGGGAGAGGGAGAGAATGAGAGAGACACACCTAAGAGAAGGAGAGAGTGAGATAGAGAGAACAAGGATAAGGGGGAGAGACTTCACAGAGAGAGAGAGAGAGAGAGAGAGAGAGACTTAAGTGAAAAATAGAAAGGGAGGTGGGGAGATAGGGAGAGAGTGGGAAAGAGATACACTTGATAGAGGAGGAGAGTGAGATAGAGAGATAGAGGCAGATAGGGAGAGAGACTTAAGAGAGAAAGAATGGGAGAGAGAGAGAGAGAGAGAGAGAGAGAGAGAGAGAGAGAGAGAGAGAGAGAGAGAGAGAGAGAGAGAGAGAGAGAGAGAGAGAGAGAGAGAGAGAGGTTGAGAGCTAGAGATGTGATAGAGAGAAGGAGAGAGACTTGAGAGAAAGAGAAATGGAGCGAGAGGGGGAGAGATAAAGAGAGTTAGAGGGAAAGAAATACTTGACAAAGGAAGAGAAAGGGAGGGGGAGGGAGAGGGAGAGAATGAGAGAGAGAGAGACTTAAGAGATGGGGAGAGAGTGAGAGATAGAGATATTTGAGAGAGGGGGAGAAAGAGAGGGATATATGAAAGAGAGAAAGAGGGTGAGGGAGATGAGAAAGAGACGGAGAGATACCCGAGAGAGAGAGAGAAGAAAGTAGAGAGGGAGATGCCTAAGAGACAAAAAGGTAGGGGTTAAGGAAGTGAGAGGGGGAATGTAGGGAAGAGATGAGAGACATAATGCTGATATGAGCATGCTGATTACTGAAATTTGACTAAGTCTGCAATTTATAAGAATACTCAAAAAACTAGAATCTGCATTATAACTCTTAGAGATCTGGAACCACTCTCAAACATCCTAACAATATATACATAAAATATAACTTAAAGTATAAGAAAGATAAAAGACAAAGAGAAATGTCACTTATACTTAAATGTTATATTTATGTATATATCCTATTGAAAAACCTAATGGAATGTAAGTGAATTGCATTTTATTGATAGACAGAACCGCGTACGCGGTTTTAGTTTTTAAACTGCATATGCGGTTAGTATTCTTTAAATCGCGTATGTGGTTAGTATGTTTTAAACCACGCACGTGGTTTAGCTTTGGTTAGGCTCGGCAAAACGAGCCTAAACACGTACGGGGTTCTTTAAATTTGAAATATCCCGTGCGCGTTTTGGTGTTTTTCATGTTTTTTTTTTGGTGTGTCCACTTTTTTGACCACCATCTTTGTGCACTTACCCTATATATACATACGCAGATGGTTATATGTACATATATATATATATATATATATATATATATATATATATATATATATATATATATATATATGTATGTATATATATATATATATATGTATGTATATATATATATATATATACATACATATATATATATATATATATATATGCGTACATGTGTGTATTCATATACATGTATACATGCGTACACATACATGTATGTATATATATGTACATAAGTGTATGCACATATACATATATGAGTACTTGAATGTGTTCTAAAAAATATATATATATATAAATTTTGTTTATGTTTTTTAACTGTTTGTGGACGTGACTACATTCAGACTACAGTGTAGCCTTCTATCAACAAATCTTAAACAGTTTACAATGGAGCTATTCAAACAGAGATTTAATAAAATTGTATATACACATGTATATATATATGTACATGTCTGTACGTATACATATAGATTTATATACATATATTAATACTCTAATAATTTCTCAATCTTTGCACACATAAAGAACATTGACAATCATGCACACCCTTGGGAATAAAATCATTAAACACGTCGTTGTTTGAGAAACAGAGCACATGCATGGAGATGGTCAGAGCAAAATATTCTTTAAGGTATTAAAATAGAACAAATACTTTAATAACATAACCAAAGTACTTGTAGGCTTGCTACTTTGTTTATGTTATTTAACTATTTCTGGACGTGACTACTTTCACACTACAACATAGAGCATCCACATAAAGAACATCACATTCATGGAGATGAGCACAGCAAAACATTGTTGACAACATCAAAACAAATTAGATTTTAGGATTCTAAGCAGCAAGTTAAAACACTTCTAACATAAGCCAGAATTTCATTAGTAATAGAATGTTGAAAAGCTAAATACCTCTCAAAGTGAACAGAGATGATGGAGACTGAAAGTAATCACGTCCACAAAGATTTAAATAACATAACCAAAGTAACAATCCTGCGAGCACAACATACCAAAAATTAAGGATGGTATGAAACAATGCATTACAAATTTTGAAAAGTTTAAAAACAAAATAAACAAGTACCTGGAAATGTAAGACTATTAACGCCAAGTAGCTTAGAAACAAGCCCAATAAAACATCCCGCATTGGTGCACATCATCAAAGACGAAAAGATTAAAACAAAGTAAAAAAATTAAAGGAATAAATATATGTAAATAGAAAAACCGAAGTAAAATCCTACTACACGAAACCAAGAAATAACCAGACTATAGAAAAAGCCATTACAAAACAAAAAAGAATCTATAGAACTTACCTTGCAAATTCAAACCATTCACTCAGAGTGACAACAAAACTAGGAAATAAGCAACGTATAGAAAAATGCAATACGTAAGGAAAAAAGATTCTAACTAAAAGCAGAGCTCACCTTGCAAATTCAGACCATTCACTGAAAGTGACAACAAAACCTAACGCAACAACCATATCGAAAGCAATGTGAGATTGCCTATGAAATTGGAACTAGTCATGGCCACAAACAGTTAAATAACATAGAGAAAGTAAGAACCCTGCAAGCAGAGGCAAGGAGGAAATAAGCAGATTAAAATATAAAAAAACATTACAAAACGCAAAAAGAATTTAATAAAATCAATGCTTACCTTAACAATTCAAACGATTTACGACCGACAACTATATGCAACCTTATGCGAATATTTGTAGACTGAAACATTGCCCACAACAATAAAACCAATTAGAATTTATAGTTCAAAGGGCCCATAAAGAATCTAAATAAAACGGAAAATCACCTTGCAATTTCAATAGACAGGGCCACAAACAGTTAAATAACATAAACAAACAAACAACCCTGCAAGCACATCAAAGCATTCAAGGCATAAATCTCATAAAGGAGTGGAACAAAACAGGCACAATAGGCCGTGAAAGTCACAAACCAGCCCTAAAAATGGCTTCGAAAGTGCAAGTAGGCACGCCCACAAACATTTAAAGAACATAAACAAACCGACAATTTTGCAAGCACACAGAACGGAAAAATAATACCAAAAACTACCTTGTTAATTCGAAGGTTTCACGGCTTGGAACTGATAGAACAACCTGGAAAATTGCTTGCAAACTCAAAGGAGCGACGCCCACAAACAGTCAAGAAACACAAACAAAGGAGCAACCCTACAAGCACACGGAACCAAGAAATCAACAAAACTTGCAACTTTAAACCATTAACGGTGTCAACCTCATAAGGAAGCCCAACAAAATACTCAGAACGTGAAGCAAACGTAACCACCAAAATAGTCAAAACGAGAACAAAACCCAACAATCTATTGCAACACTCGAAGAGCAAAAATTGCAGAGCGAACATTTGGAGAGAGAAATGCACTTTTTTTAAAAACAGAAGCTTACCTTCCAACTTCAAACCATTAACGGTATCAACCTCATAAGCAAGGCCACTAAAACACTCACAAAACAGTCAAAATGAGAACATTACCCAACAATCTATGCGAACATCTGCAGACCGGTATTCAAAGCAAACGCAACAATCTATGTGAACATTTCTAGACCAAAAATTGTAGAGTCAAACATTCGGACAAAACCCAACAATCTATGCGAACATTATAAAGAATCTAAATAAAACGGGAAATTACCTTGCAATTTCAATAGTGACAGCCACAAATAGTTAAATAACATAAAGAAACAAACCGACAATTCTGCAATCACATAGAAGGGAAAAATAATACCAAAGACTACCTTGCTAATTCAAAGCTTTCACGGCTTGGAACTCACAAAACAACCTGGAAAATTGCTTGCAAACTGGAAGGAGTGACACCCACAAACAGTTAAGCAATACAAACAAAGGAGCAACCCTGCAACCACACGGAACCAAGAAATCAAGAAAACTTAATGGTGTCAACCTCAGAAGGAAGCCCAGGAAAATACTCAGAACACGAAGCAAACGTAACCGCTAAAACAATAAAACCCAACAATCTATTGCAATATTTGCAGAGCGAAATGCACATTTTTTAAAAACAGAAGCTTACCTTCCAACTTCAAACCATTAATGGTGTTAACCTCAAAATCAAGGCCAGTAAAATACTCACAAAACAATCAAAACAAGAACATTACCCAACAATCTATGCGAACATCTGCAGACCGATATTCGAAGCAAACCCAACAATCTATGCGAATATTTCCAGAGCAAAAATTGTAGACCTAAACATTCGGACAAAACCCAACAATCTATGCGAACATTTCCAGAGCGAAAATTGTAGACTGAAACATTGGCGACGACAACAAAACAAACTACATTTCATGATTGCAAAGACGCATAAAGAATGTCGGCATTCATGCACAGGCTGGCGGACAAAATCATTAAAGACATCATTAAAGGCAGCATCCTTTGGGAAACAGACCGCACGCACCAGAGACCACGCACGCACTAGAAAAATACTGCTGCCATGCACAGACCGGAGGATTACTGCCGCCGGCAAGACATTCTGGCAGCCGCCGGAATGTCTTGCAATATTCCGGGCCCTTTCCCCCACTAAAAGCCTATCGACTTAATAAACATACATATATGTATGTTTATGTATATATGTATGTATATATATATATGTATATGTATATGTATGTATGTATATATATATGTATATGTATATGTATATGTATATATTATATGTACATATATATACATATGTATGTATATGTGTATGTATGTATGTGCATGTATATGTATGTATATATATATGTATACACGTGTATATATACACATACATATATATGTATACACATGTATATATGTATATATACATATATACATGTGTATATATGCATAT
Organism: Cryptomeria japonica; assembly: GCF_030272615.1. Lineage (NCBI taxonomy): Eukaryota > Viridiplantae > Streptophyta > Pinopsida > Cupressales > Cupressaceae > Cryptomeria > Cryptomeria japonica. The sequence goes on from NC_081405.1 coordinate 237,831,033, forward strand.
ATATAGATAGATATATATGTGTATACACACACACAGATATATATATATATATATATATATATATATATATATATATATATATATATTATTGGTTTCTATTTGTACGAGTAGAAATTATGAACCTTGTAACGTCGTAAATTGTACGCACTTGCTAAAGTAGTACAATTTCACACCTAGTTTAGCACCCGCCTTGGCGCATTTTGCATTTTGCATTGCATTTCCCCTTTAGCACTTAATTAATCAAATTAATTAGGTCTAAGGTTCTATTTCATCATCTTCCACATCATAAAGTCGGGCCCTTTTCATTAAAGTGTGCCCCTTTCATTTTATTCCTCCAATACATCATTTAACCAAAAACCCTAATTAGGTCCTATTTTGAACTTAGGGGCTTGATTTCGGGGGTCAAAACATCTCAAAATCACCTGTAACTTCGGGATTCGCTCTAAAATCATCATATCCGACGGCCCTAAAAATTTGGTGAAAAGTTGTCGGGACCGTGGCGCTCGGAGTGCACACGGTCCCGGACATTTTTCCCAAAATTTTAGGAGCGCAATCCAATCATAAAATAAATCTTAACCCCAAGAAATTGGCAGGAGATTCAATCTCTAGGTCAGCCAAAAGTTGGAATTAAGACCTAGGGTTTCATACATAAGAGCTCTCTTTCTTCATTTGAAAGGATCCGAATTTTGGTTTCAGGAACCTCATATGCAGCAAAAGAGCAGATCTTTGAAGACTTGAGCAACATTCAACATTCATTCATCAAGCATTCATCAATTTCATTCACTTAGGGCTTGGAAGACATTGAAGAGCAATAGGGGATCACTGACTGAAGATTGGCTTGTACCCCTCCCTTGGGGTTGGGTATGATTTCATGTTGTTTTCATGTCTTTGCATGAGCTTCATTATATCATTTGCATTCATGCTTTAGATCACTTTGCATCTTGATTTGGAGCATTCACATTATCATTCACAAGCAATTAGGGTTTACTTTCTAGGTTGCTCTAGTTTGCTTACTTGCATTTTAGGATCTTGCACACACACAAGGTCTGCACACACATTACTTTTACAATACAACTTGGCTATTCGTGGAGGTGGAAATCACCAAAGCGGGGGTTTGACTAAGGCAAAACCCTATATAGCCACCCAAAACACCTTTTCAGATATAAGTGCAAATTTCGGGATTCAGACGATGCCGCAAGTTGCAGATCCGGAAGAAGCAGACGGAGACCGAACCATACACCAAGTTTTAGAGCCGAAGACCAGGACAGGGGCGTGGGGCGCCCTGGTCCTGCTAGGACAGGGGCGCTGGGTGCCCTGGTCCCTGGGACAAAGGCGCTGGGCGCCCTGGTCCCTCTATCAGACAGCAAGTTTTTGGCAGTTCAGACAGCTTTCCAGGTTGTAAGACAGCAGTTTCAGGAGCAGTTTCAGGGGCAGAATCAAGACAGTGGCACCCGCGCCCCCGTCCCAAACATTTTCACTCAAATTTTGACTCTGGGTACGCATTTGCATTCTTGTCTTGTCCTTGTGTTTACAGCTTTCCATAGTTGAAGTTCAATTCTGCAATCTTGTTATTAGTTCATACTTGCACTTTGGGGTTAGGGATTGAACTTGCATCATTTTATCTTTCAATTACAACAAAGGAATAGAAATCCTAATAGGTAGCCCGTGTCTCTCTCTTCCACAAAAAGAAGTAGCGAATTGTGTGATACCTCTAGGCTCTTTCGTATTCCACAATGTGTGTCAAAAGGTAGGATTAGGACATGTTAGCCTAGTCTCGCTTTTTCCCCTACACATTTTGGTGAACCCGACGTGAATCTTATTATTGCTTTCTCTTGCTATGCATTTGTTAGATCTAGATCTAGATTTAGTGTGTTTCATTTAAGTTTCATTTTCAAAAAAAAAAAGAAAAGAAAAAAAGGAAAGGTGTGTTTCTTTGTTTCTTTGCATTGTATGTTTAAGTTTTATGCAATTGTTATTTCAAAATGTCAGATTTCTATTTACAAGATGTTCATATCCATGATGATGTATGCAATTATGTTGATTATGAGTATAGCCAAGATGAATTAGATGAAGCTTTAGATGAGTTTTTGAACCCTAAAGATACCAAACCTTCATTTTACCAAAAACTCATAAACCTTGTTACTATGCCATTTCGTTGTGATGAGAAAGATAAGTTGAATGATTCCTCTGAAGTGTACATTCCTATCAACTCTTCCACTGAATCTAGTAACATGGTTGTTTTCAATGATCCCCTCTATGAAGAGATGTCTCCTTTTGAATCAAAAGATAAACCTTTTAATCGATATGATCATGCTTTGTTGGATGATGCTCTTGATGACTTTGTGGCTTTATCGAAATCTTTAAACAAGAACAAAACTTCTAAATTAGTTAACATGATTAACCTAAAAGAGCATAATAAGCCTCTCTTTGAAGTCCAAGGTGCTTATCCTTCTCCCACCTTTCAAGTTCCTAAATCACCTCTCCTTACTGTCCAAGGAGGGTATGGTCATGATTCCTTTTTTACTCCGAATAAATCTATCATCACTGTGCAAGGAAGAAAACCTATGAGTCCTTATAGTTACGCCAAGCAATTAACTAGAGAGAGTTATCATGCGGTTGCCCATACTTATCATACTAGAAATAATAGGCAGCCTAATCCTCCTCCTGTTACTCCAGTTTCTCTTCCTAATCCTCAACCAACTCTTCCGCAAGCTCCACATATTTCACAAGTTCTTGGCAAGGAATATGATCTCATAGAACAACTTAAAGCTACCCCTGCTAAGATATCCCTTTGGGATTTGATTCAAACTTCTTCTGCTTATCATGGAATGTTACAAGATGCCTTGAAAAATTTGAATGTTCCTCCACCTAATGCATCTAGTAATATAGTATCTTTAGTTAACTCTGTGATGAATCCTAAAGCTCAAATTGTGTTTACTCAAGACGAGTTGCCTACTAGTGAAATTCAACATCAATATGATCCCTTGATGATTGTGGTTATCATAAAAGACACTGCTATAAGACGAGCACTGGTAGATAATGGCTCTGGCCTTAATGTGTGTAGCATTAATCTATTGCATAAGATGAATGTGGATACATCCCTTATTGAGCCTGACTCTCGTCCCATTCGAGGCTTTGATAATGTGGCTAAGTCTTCATTAGGTATTATCACCTTACCCATCACGGTGGGACCTGTTACTTTGCCTACTCCTATCCATGTTATTTCGGGAAATCTAACATACAACTTGTTATTAGGGAGACCTTGGATTCACAGTATGCAAGCTGTCCCCTCTACATTGCATAGACAAGTTAAATTTATCTATAATAATAAGACATATACCTTGATAGGTGATACTAAGTTTCAAGCTTGTTTGCAAACATCTACTTCCAAAGGGAGTTCTTCTAAGCCTTCCTCTTCTGGTGATGACTCTTTACCTATGGACGAATCATCACCCTCTGATAATCAAAGTTCTTTGGATGAGCCTGAAGTTCCTGAAAAAGATTCTTCTCAACTTGAATCGACACATGAAAAGGCTCTTGATCCTGAAAAGGTTCTCGTAGAAGACGACTGGGGATCTCTTGATTTTAATCCCACCTTTGTAGGTGAGTATAGGGTCCCTTCTAGAGAGCTTAAAGTTGAAAAGAAGGAAGAGGCTAAAAATCAATCAATCTTACCTGAACCTATGAGCAATAATTTTGTGGCCGCCTCTCAAACTTCTTCTCCTCACACCTCTAATTCTGAAGGATTTGATTCTTTGTCTTATGAAAAACCACCTTCTCTTTCTGAAATGGCTGATCGTTATGGTCGTGGTTTTCATATTCTAGCTAAGCATGGGTATCATGGAAATGGTTGTGGCGCTCACGAACAAGGGATAAAGGTTCCTCTAGAGAATAATCTTTATGATGTGACCTTTGGACTTGGTTTTAATCCTTACAAGCACACTAAAGCTTCTAAGAGACCATGTATTAGTGTTAATACTATTTCTACATCTCTACCAATGAGACACCCTGAGTATATTGCTAGGGATCCTTCGTGCGCCTATGCTTTGGATGTCTTTCCTACTGATGACGCTTTAGCTGAGTTTTTAGGAGCATATGATACTCTTCCTTGTTATCATCACAATAGGGGACTTCCTTATTGTTTGAACACTGAAGCCTATTTTGGAAAAGAGATTGATAATGATGAGATTGTGAAAGAATTCCCTTAGTTAAAGGATACTCCTCAACAAAGTAATCTTCTCACAAGTGACACCATTGATGTTAAGATGGATGCTGGCAATGAAGAAAAAGTTATTAGAATTGGAAAATGTTTGGATGAAGAAGAACAAAAACAATATGCAGATTTATTGCATGAATTCCCTGAGATCTTTGCTTGGACATATTCTGACATGCCTGGTATAGATCCTAAGATTGTTACTCATAATATTGTCTTAGTTCCCGATGCTAAGCCTGTGAAACAAAAGATTCAAAAAATGAATCCTAAGGTAGCTTTGCTTGTTAAGGCTGAGATTGAAAAATTATTGGAGGCTGGATTTATCTGCCCTATTGATTATTCCCCGTGGATTTCGAATATTGTCGTTGTGGCTAAATCAAATAATAAAATAAGAATGTGTACCGACTTTTGAGATTTAAATAAGGCTTCTTTGAAAGATGATTTCCCTCTCCCAAACATTGACATGATAGTTGATTCTACAGCAGGACATGCTTTGTTATCCTTCATGGACGGTTTTTCAGGATACAATCAAATTTTCATTAATCCTCAAGATCAATTCAAAACTGCTTTCACCACTCCTTGGGGTACGTTTTGTTGGGTGATGATGCCTTTTGGACTTAAAAACACAGGCGCAACTTATCAACGAGTGATGACCCTTATCTTTCATGATTATATGCATAAGATTTTAGAAGATTATGTTGATGATGTTTTAGCCAAATCCATTCTCCGTATAGATCATATTAAGATCCTTCATCAAATCTTTGAAAGAATTCGTAAATATCACATGCGCTTGAATCCCTGAAAATGTGTTTTTGGTGTGGATAGTGGAAAACTATTAGGATTCATAGTTTCGAATCGTGGGATTGAGGTGGACACTAAGAAAATAGATGCTATTGTCAACATGCCACCTCCTAGAAATGTGTCTCAACTCAAAAGCTTACAAGGAAAGATTCAAGCTATTCGTAGGTTCGTATCTCAACTCGCGGATCGTACTTTTCCTTTTACTCAACTTCTCAAAAAGAATATCACTTTTCAATGGAACGAAGATTGTCAGCAAGCATTTGAAGATTTAAAAGTATATTTGGCTAATCCTCCTATCCTTCAACCTGCCGAACCTTCTAAACCCTTCCTTCTTTATACAGCTGCTTCCTCTCATGCTCTCGTAGCATTATTGGCACAACATGATAAAGATGGTAAAGAGTGTCTGGTTTATTATATAAGTCAAACCTTACTCGATTATGAGATCCGATATTCTGCGACAGAAAGACAATGCTTGGCCTTGGTGTTTGCGACTCAGAAATTGAGACATTATCTTTTGAATTCAGAAGTCCACGTCATGGTAAAGTTTGATCCTTTGAAGCATCTTTTCTCTAAAACTGATTTATCAGGACGCCTAGCTAAGTGGGTTATGATGTTAACTGAATTTGACCTTAAATTTGTTTCACAAAGAGCAATTAAAGGGCAAGCGTTGACCGATCACTTAGTTGAGGCCCCTTCACCTTTCTCCTTCCCTAACCCTGAGTCTTTTCTTGATGACTTCATTCTATGTACAGAGAAAGATGAAACTTGGGAGCTGTACTTTGATGGCTCTAAGTGTCGTACGGGATCGGGGGCAGGTGTTGTTCTGATTTCTCCTACAAAGAAATCCATTCCCTTATCTTATCATCTCAATTTCCTATATACCAATAACATTGCCGAGTATGAGGCTCTTATAGTAGGAATAAAGGCAGCCTTGGCTCTGAATGTAAAGCACATACATATTTATGGAGATTCTCAATTAATTATAAGACAAGTAACAAGACTGTATCAAGCAAGACAAGACAAACTATCACAATATAAAGACCTTGCTATCTCTTTGTTACAAAAATTCGATTCTTATACCATGGAACCTGTTCCTCGAAAAGATAATCGACATGCGGACGCAATGGCATGTGTGGCTTCTCTTGTATCTTTAGAGGACCCTGTGGTTGATCTTAAATTTGTTATTCACAACCTTATTTCTCCAGCTATTGTAGATGATTCTAGCCTGGTGACCTGTTGCGACTTTATAGACTCAGATGAATGGTATTCGCATATCGTAAGATACTTGACCGATGGTACCTTTCCTAATTCCGCCAATAGAAACACTAGGGCTAGAGTCCGCAAGTTGTCTGCTAGATATATCATTCTTTCTAATGTTCTTTACCGAAGGGGTTATAACGGTCTTCTCCTTCGTTGTCTTAACAAATCGGAAATCCCTGTTGCTCTTGAAGAGGCACATTTAGGTGCCTATGGGGGGCATTTTGGAGGCAAATCCTTGGTTCAAAGATTGCTTCGTATGGGATATTATTGGCAAACTATGCAGAAGGATTATTTTTCATTTGTTAAGAAATGTCATCAATGTCAACAACACAATAATCTGATTCATGCTCCTGCCCAAGAACTCTGTTCTCAGATAGCCTCTTAGCCTTTCTCTGCATGGGGGTTGGATCTCATCGGTAAAATCTCTCCTCCTTCATCTCAAGGACATACTTTCATTATAACCGCAACAGATTACTTTACAAAGTGGGTAGAAGCTGTTCCTCTTCACTCTACTACTGCTAACGTGATTTGTCGATTTCTTCTAGAAAACATTATTTCTCGATTCGGGATACCTTCCACTATAATCTCAGATAATGGGACATCATTTAAGAACAAGGACGTGAAGAAATTTCTCGAGAAATATCATATCAAACATCGATTTTCTACACCATACTATCCTCAATCAAATGGTCAAGTCGAATCCTCCAATAAGATAATTGAACAAATTCTTCGCAAAACCATGAATAAGCATGGTAAGGATTGGAGTACTCAGCTAATTTATGCTCTTTGGGCCTACCAAACGAGTGTACGAATTGCTACAGGAACCACCCCTTATAATCTTGTTTATGGTGCTGATGCTATTATGCCTTTAGAATTAGAGATTCCATCACTTAAAGTTTCCCTCAAAGGTATAGTAGATAATGACTCTTATAGAGAACAAAGACTTCAAATGCTTGATGAACAGCGTATAAATGCTCTTGAGCATATTCAAGTGTATCACAAAACTCTACAACGAAGCTATAATGATAAGGTTATTCAACGTTCTTTCTCAGTAGGAGACTTAGTTCTCTATGAGAATCAGCGCAATGTGAATGCCTTACCTGAAGAAAAGGGAAAATTTAGTCCTAATTGGCTTGGACCGTATATTGTTATTGAAGATTATGGATCAGGTGCTTATAAAATAGTGGGTGTAGACAGTACGCCTCTTAAAGAACCTATAAATGCTATGCACTTGCATAGATACTATGCTTAATTCCTCATTCCTTATCTTTTATTTCGTTTATCTTCTTATCACTTCTTCAAAATTGGATAATATGTTAGCATATCTTTGTTAGAACAAATAGAATTAAATAATGTTTTGTTTAATCTATATTGCTTTGTTCCTGACAAGCATGTTTCTTTACTCTATGGTTTGTCTTGAATTCATCTATGTAAATTGCAAAAGATTTACATTTTCATTATGTTGGCATATTATACAATGTCTTTATGTGTTAAGTTGAATTGTGTCATGTTGTGTTTAAGTTCAAATTAAATCACATTAGTTATATGATTCTTAGCCTTAACACATATTTCTTCCCTATCATCAATGTAGTACTTGATCAAATATTTTAATTAAGTCACACATGTATCAATTTAATCATGGAGCATTGAAAAATCAATCACATGGAAATTAAATTCAGAACATACATGTAAATCTACCAAATGTGTTAGCCTTAATCAAAGCAAAACATACATTGTTTTAGGCATTAGAGATAACACGTTTGAGACAAAGAGAAGCATGTGTATATATGTGTGTGTGTGTGTGTGTGTGTGTGTGTGTGTGTGTGTGTGTGTGTGTGTGACTCGTATGATACAAAAGTAGGTCACTATACAAAATGTGACCTATCCTACATCATGAGATCATCTCCTATCCCTAGGGCTAGTGGCTGGAGAGTGACGACTAGACGCTCCTTCCTGATCCGGCCGTGAAGGTGGACCCATAGGTGTATAGCATGATATAGACCGTGAATGACTCCGAGAGGAACTCCTACGATCCCTATCCATAAGGATCGCGCGATACAAGGTAGCCTCGGCCTGAGCTGCTGCTAGGTCACGTTGTGCCTGCTGAAGGTTCTCTGATAGAACTCTCTCTCTCTCCCTCCATATTTCCACTTGTACTCGAAATGGGGAAAATAAGTCCTCATGCCGACCCGCGTTCCCCTGAGGCCTATAAGCAACCTGTGAGGAACTAGGGATCTGTGCCCTCGTGGAAATATCTGTCACTGCTTGTTGGATCAAGGAGCGCCACTCCTGCACATTAGTTGTAGCAGTAGAACAGATTTTGTATTAGTACCATTCTATATCATCAAAACATTAATCAATCAACATAAACCTACTATACCTGGATCTCCCTCACGCCAATAGGGATCGTGATATGGTAGCATCTGTGACTGGGAACTACTAGGCTCCCCACGCTTGAATGATCTATGCGCGATGGGTACAGGTCTCCGTATCACCTCGTGTTCCCCCTTTTGGGGAATAAGAGGAGGATCCAAGGCTATGGTATCATCTCTTGAATGGTGGGGAGCTGCATCTGACTCCTCATCATCTCTATCCTCCTCCTCCTCATCATCCTCGTCCTCGTCCGCATCCTCATTCTCCTCATCATCATCTCTATCTGTGTCATCCTCCTCTCCTTCCTCCTCCTCCTTGGCACTAGGCTGATCTCCTAGGGATGGATCAGGATCTCCTGCCTCCTCGGCACTAGGCTGATCTCCTAGGGGTGGATCAGGATCTCCTGCCTCCTCGCGACCCTCTCCCTCCTCTGGCTCCTCCAATCTGGATCCCTGATCCTCATCTCAGTCTCCATGTCTCCATGGACCTGGATGGCCTGTCGGGTGATCTGGTGGAAAGATAGGCCCTGGGTATGTCCTCACAAACCATGACAGATACATGCGTTGTGCTCCGGGATCTGCGGCATAATCAGTGACCACATCCTGATCGGAACCCTCTATATCTGTGATCTCGATATCATCTATCGTAGGTCTCGCTACTGCTCTGGGTCTGGGAAGGACTCGTGAGTGTCGAGTGTAGATGGGTACATCGGCTGGAACACACTGCTCTAGCCCAAACTGCCTCCGTACTCAGTCAAAGTAGAATGGGACTATGATATGTGGGTATCATCCTCTCAGTAGGCAGTTCCTCTGTAAGCATGCTAGTTGCCTCTCCATCCCATCCCATCTGTGCATCTGCAGATATGGTCTCCATACTGTCACCTCAGCTGTCAATCTGTCAAATGTCACTCTCCAATGTAATAGATCCCCAAATCTCCACTCGCTGGTAAGTGGATAGGCAAACACCCTAGGTCGCTCGCTAGCCGCACTCATTGGATAGCCGACAGGCCTGGTGCATGTGAAGTGCTCAAATATCCACACCTGCAGAAGTGTGCATGTCATCAAGCTACAACCCTGTCCAAAAACATATTCCTCGAGGTCATGATAGAGATGTGCAAGCATACTCCGACCCCAGGCATATACTCTCCTATGTCTCTCCATAGCCCTAATGCACCATGTGAGACCCCCATGCATGTGCGTACCTCACCCATTAGGGCAGATAGCTAGTGCAATGATGGCAATCATAAGACGTCTCATGAGGGGCACCTCTCCGGTAGGATGTAAGAGCCAACTGACCATGATGCGACCTCTCATCTCACTCGACATGACTCTCCCTATGCAGTATACCTGCTCCCTCTGATGGTCCTCTGCTGACCGATCGGTCGCGTATGTCACGGTAGCTCCTCTGATAGGTAGGCAAAGTATGCGGTACACATCCTCAAGTGTCACTGTCATCTCCCCTACTGGAAGCTGGAATGTACATGTGTCGGGATCCCATCGCTCCATAAGTGCCATCAGCATCGCAGGATGGAATCGAATGGCTGGCATGAGAATCGCAGACCATAGACCTACTATAGATAATGTATCTCTCTCTGCCTGAGTCAGCCGGGGAATCTGATCTCGCAGACTACGAAGAATCTGCCCCACAGTGTGCTCTCTCATGTACGTGAGACCCTGTGATACAAAAACATCAGTGTAATCAGTACTCAATCATCACAATCATCTATGCCAAAAATGAAAGCTATCGAACATCGAAAGCTAAGCCTAGCATCCCTCGCCAAGTCCTGATTGGGACCATGGCACCCTTCAGGGACCATGGCGCCCTGAGAGGACCATGGCGCCCTACAGGGACCATGGCGCCCTTCAGGGACCATGGCGCCCTGATAGGACCATGGCGCCCTAGGTGGGACCCAGGGTCAGATTCCCAGGCCCGCATTCGATCACAGAAACTCAAAGTCAACATAAATGCAGTCAAAGTTCAGTCAACTCACCTCGTCCAGTGGCTCATCATCGATCAAGACCTGTCGCATGATCTCTATCCTCGTGGGACGCTCCGGTCGTCATGAAGGCATGATGATGGCTATGTGGGCTCCGCTGCAATGAACAATACTCAGAAATCAACAAAGTGACAAATGCAATAGTCACTTTCAAGGTATATACTTTCATTCCTTTACCTTTACTTTCAAAACCCTAATTCTCCTCTATCACTTGTTTCATCATAACTTGAGTTTGGGAAATGCGATTTTCGAACCACTTTTTGCATAGGAATCGTATTTTCGATCCCTTACTCCCTTGATGTTCCAAAATGTGCTCTGATGAAGCCTCTTTAGTGAACATCTATCATCAATAATCTCTCACACAATTTGTCGTCAGTAAACATGCTACCCTGTTTCACCTCCCTAATAAGCAAGCCGAAATAGGGGGGGCATATAGCTACTCACAAATTTCATCACTTTCCTTAGTAAGCATTAGGTGATTTTGTGATCTAACGTGTGTTTTGTAGGGTGCGGTTCCTAACTGTGTACTGGAGATACCGCTGGGGCTTCGTTCGACGGACTTATGGATATATCCTTTTTCAAATAATGTTTACTTTCCTGTACTTTAGCTTGCATATGCACGTAGTACTCATATGACCGCTAAAGTGGGGGCTAAATGTAACATCGTAAATTGTACGCACTTGCTAAAGCAGTACAATTTCACACCTAGTTTAGCACCCGCCTTGGCGCATTTTGCATTTTGCATTGCATTTCCCCTTTAGCACTTAATTAATCAAATTAATTAGGTCTAAGGTTCTATTTCATCATCTTCCACATCATAAAGTCGGGCCATTTTCATTAAAGTGTGCCCCTTTCATTTTATTCCTCCAATACATCATTTAACCAAAAACCCTAATTAGGTCCTATTTTGAACTTAGGGGCTTGATTTCGGGGGTCAAAACATCTCGAAATCACCTGTAACTTCGGGATTCGCTCTAAAATCATCATATCCGACGGCCCTGAAAATTTGGTGAAAAGTTGTCAGGACCGTGGCGCCCGGAGTGCACACGGTCCCGGACATTTTTCCCGAAATTTTAGGAGCACAATCCAATCATAAAATAAAGCTTAACCCTAAGAAATTGGCGGGAGATTCAATCTCTAGGTCGGCCAAAAGTTGGAATTAAGACCTAGGGTTTCATACATAAGAGCTCTCTTTCTTCATTTGAAAGGATCCGCATTTTGATTTCGGGAACCTCATATGCAGCAAAAGAGCAGATCTTTGAAGACTTGAGCAACATTCAACATTCATTCATCAAGCATTCATCAATTTCATTCATCCACTTAGGGCTTGGAAGACATTGAAGAGCAATAGGGGATCACCGACTGAAGATTGGCTTGTACCCCTCCCTTGGGGTTGGGTATGATTTCATGTTGTTTTCATGTCTTTGCATGAGCTTCATTATATCATTTGCATTCATGCTTTAGATCACTTTGCATCTTGATTTGGAGCATTCACATTATCATTCACAAGCAATTAGGGTTTACTTTCTAGGTTGCTCTAGTTTGCTTACTTGCATTTTAGGATCTTGCACACACACAAGGTCTGCACACACATTACTTTTACAATACAACTTGGCTATTCGTGGAGGTGGAAATCACCAAAGCGGGGGTTTGACTAAGGCAAAACCCTATATAGCCGCCCAAAACACCTTTTCAGATATAAGTGCAGATTTTGAGATTCAGACGACGCCGCAAGTTGCAGATCCGGAAGAAGCAGACGGAGACCGAACCATACACCAAGTTTCAGAGCCGAAGACCAGGACAGGGGCATGGGGCACCCTAGTCCTGCCAGGACAGGGGCGCTAGGTGCCCTGGTCCCTGGGACAAAGGCGCTGGGCGCCCTGGTCCCTCTGTCAGATAGCAAGTTTTCGGCAGTTCGGACAGCTTTCCAGGTTGTAAGACAGCAGTTTCAGGAGCAGATTCAGGGGCAGAATCAGGACAGTGGCGCTCGCGCCCCCGTCCCGAACATTTTCACTTAGATTTTGACTCCGAGTACACATTTGCATTCTTGTCTTGTCCTTGTGTTTACAGCTTTCCATAGTTTAAGTTCAATTCTGCAATCTTGTTATTAGTTCATACTTGCACTTTGGGGTTAGGGATTGAACTTGCATCATTTTATCTTTCAATTACAACAAAGGAATAGAAATCCTAATAGGTAGCCCATGGCTCTCTCTTCCACAAAAAGAAGTAGCCAATTGTGTGATACCTTTAGGCTCTTTCGTATTCCACAATGTGTGTCAAAAGGTAGGATTAGGACATGTTAGCCTAGTCTCGCTTTTTCCCCTACACAAACCTATATTTTGATATAATATGATTTTGTTTGAGAGAAAAAAACACAAGATCTGCAAAAAAGGAGGACTCTTGAATAAGAAATTTTTAGCGAACAAAGGAACAAAAGGTGAAAACAAGACAAAGAGATGTGAATCTGACAGAGATTTTAGACAATTATGACCTAAGAGTTCCCATCATGTTATTCATACTATTGAACTCACCATTGAAACAAAAATAGATTTAGGTGTTTTTGAGGATCAAGCTATCATCAATTGCTTCATTGGACCTAAAAAAGATAAATCCACAATAAGTGTATGGATCAAAGACACTTGGAAAACCTAGGAGATAATGAAAATTTTCACTAAAGGATTTTTTGTGGTTATTTTTCTGTTAGCCCAATTTTAAACTTGGAAAAGTCTAAAATTTTGGTATTTGAAATCTTGTGTGCGAAAATTGTTGGTTTAGAAGGTTTCCTATCATCTTAAAATGCTTAGTTTTCTATCATTCTAGAATTAAATCATGTTGATCAAGAATTGCCAAAAATGAAAGCTTTTATTTTGGTAGACATCAAGGTGATAAGTATCCATCTTGTTTAAGATAATGTTCCACTCCAAGTACTTGTGGAGTCAATTCTAGACGTGGATGAAGGTATGTTGTTGGATCAGTCTTTAAAACTTCATTGCCAAAGTGGCTTGAGTTTCTAACACAAGTCGTGGAACCTTCATCAAATGTTGGTAGCAAGAGAAGGTTAACTCCAATCAGTCTATTGTTGAGCTGAATAAAGAATAAAATAAGTCGATTTAATCAACTCACAAGCATACATTAAGTTGCCTATGTGGAAGCCTTCAACAATAGGGTATGTGCAGGATCATGGTGTGCCAAAACAGGCCCTTAAGCGGCAATGAAATTTCAAAAAATCAGAGTTATGCAACTTGACATGAAAAACTGAATAAGTTATGGATGTTATTTTTAAAATATGTAAAAAGAGAATCTATAGAAAATTGAATGTAGTTTCTAAGCTACTAGTTGTTTTTTGAAAAAAAAAATCCTATTTGATGAAAATTTCAAATTTCAATGCAATGGTACTAAAATTTCCGGAAAAAGATAAAAAGTAGGTGTATGTATGACCACTCTAATCACAATCAAATCATAATATTTTTTATAAGATTTATAATATAATTATTAGACTCATGTCCGGATGTGACACATTTTTTTATAATTTTTTATAATGTAAATAATTATTTATGATTTTTTTACTACAACTTTTCAAAAATTCAGAAACTCCTACATCTGACCACCTTAACTTGGTCAAAACCTTATGAAATTCATTTTTTTTTTAATATTTCCCTATAGTAGACGAAGCATAGGATGTGACGCATATTTCAGATTCAAAAAATGTTATCGGTTTGAAAGTTATGAGTATTTTTCAATCAGTATATCAATTAGGACTTTTGTCAAAACTCAGTTAGAAAATAAATAATAATTATTTATTAAAGTCAAAATAAGACAAGCCTTATATTGTTGGAAAGTTGAGAACGTCCTTAAAAAACCCTTTTCGTTTTATCAACTTTGGCTATAAAAAAATGTTGTCAGCCACCAGTGTGAAGTCTGGAA